>NW_027494823.1:0-276082 GCF_021521415.1 Bidens hawaiensis
ATCAAAACGAGCATTGTAGCATCCGTTAAGCCAAAAAAGATTTATAAACACTTATATGACATGTTCTAAGCAATCCGTGAAAATATTTTTGAATTTTACAAAGAGTCAGTACGTTTTTCTTATTTTACAAAAAGAAGCTGAAAAACACTCGTTTTTGCGTTGGTTTTCGCACTCGAACTAGTTTTCTTGCGAAAAACCGAACCCGAACTAAATTTTAGACCGACTTTTACGCGTGGCGCGAAAATCGAGGCACCATTGGGCCAAAAAGAGGCCCAATGGGCCCTTATTAGTTGCGATCGCAAGTTAGGGGGGTGGACCCCTTTGTATAGCTTGTTATATAAGTCACACTTCAAAGATATTTTAAACATTCCAAACCATCCAAGAACAATCTCAGCTGACTTCTTCATATTTTTCAGCCCAAACCCTAAAGGTAAACCTCTAAATACATGAGATTACATGCTTGATTAGTAGGGTTTAATCATGGAAAATTAGTTCTTGATTAGTTTTAAACATGTTTAACCATCCAAAAACCATAAAAATCAAGTAAAACCATGTTTTGATGTTAAACATATTTACAAACCAGGAACATATACTTTTTTGGTCAAAAACGCGGATTAGAACATGAATACAACATTTTTACTGTTTGAAAGTTCGGTTTGAACCCAAAACCGAAACCCTAATTATCAAGGCTGTCACATGGATGATTTATGCTTGGTTTGATGTTATATGATATGTAGATACACTGAGTTTGCAACCCGAGACCCGGAGAGTCGTTTAAGCTAGCAAAACTCATCGAAAACCGACAAGGTAAACCCGTAACACTCGTTTAAGGTCTGTTTAGGTTAAGGTTGAGATGTGCATATTATTAGACCTTGAAATTTTTCAGGGACATCAGGGACCATGTCATTGAGTCCCTGTTAAAATTTGGTAATTTTTTGACCATCCGAGAATATTTGGCGAATTTATTACCGAATTGGGACGTTTATTTGGGAAAAATAGCTAAAATACTTCAAAAATTATGAAATTTTTCTGGGAACTCAGACTTAATGTATTTTGATGACATGTGAATTTTGAGATCATTTGTAGAAGTCTAAGGGTGTTTTGTATATATGCGTTCATGCAAATTTTTATAGCCGAATTTGGGCCGAAAAGAATATTGAACAGGCTTTTTACATTCTGGAATTGATACAGGTTGTTTTGGGATATGATTTGAGTATTCAAGAAATTTTGTGGAATTTTTGGAAATTGTTTGGAAAAACAGACGATTTTCAGGCGAAATATAGCTAATAGAATGAATTTTTATAAATTATTAAATTCGTAAATAATTCCAGAAATATTTTTAAAAAAATATACATATTTTAATTGATAAGTGACTAAATTTTCATAATTTAATGATTAACGGTTACTTCATTATGCTAATTTAAAGATTAAACAAATTCAGCTTTTATAAAAACCGGCAAGTTCGCGACTAACGAACCTGCGGGAATATCAAAACACCAAGAGTGATCAAAAATCATATTTTTGGACTAATTAAGTAAAAACGAACTTTTCTATGAAAAACCTGGACAATCCGGATAGATTGTTCGCATTTATTCTTAAATCAAACTGAATAAACGGAAACGGACCCCGAGGCTAATCCGGTACCCCAGTATGTGATCCTTCTTTATAATTTAATCATTTTATTAACCAATAAATTTACCCAAGCTTATTTTCCCATAACTGTTTTCTGAACGCGTAAACGAACAACTTGGCCTAGCTGGGAAAACGGGAATCTGAGCCAAGTTCAGTTTTAAGTATTAGACATTAAACAACATCACAGCCTAAGCCTATTACCACTTTCTGGGCGTACCAGCTATATCCAGATTAGTTATACAGCCCAGTTTAATACTGAGATTATAATAATATTAAAATACTAATATTATTATAATATGGACTATAGGGACTAAGTGATAGCAAGGGAAACGAACCCCGTGCTGATCTCGTACTGAGTGCCTACAAAACCGTGAGTTTCATGACCCCACTCTTTAAACTATTTTACGAACTTTTGGGGTGGAAAGCATGTTTATACACGTTATTTATCTAAACACGGATCAGGATATAAAATATCTGAACATTTATATATGAAAAGTCCCTTCAAACATAATGACTGACTACGTGCTGATGAAAGATGATTATTATCGTTGATTGATATATTGAGTGGAGATAATACGAATTGCAAAACATAATGAAATTACACGTGACAGCATGTTTATACAAACACGTTATGTAATGTTAAACATAACTAATTTGTGAGACAACGTGGTCTGTAATGGCCATGGGGATAACGTGGTCTGTGATGATTATGGGGCTGTTGTGGGAAGAAGGGGGGCCACAATAGTAACAAACTAATGTTGAGTATGGCCTATGAGCCAAGTTCTGCTACAACTTACTAAACTAAAGTTGAGTATGGCCTATAAGCCAAGTTCTGCTGCAACTTATAAACTAAAGTTGAGTATGGCCTATGAGCCAAGTTCTGCTGCAACTTATTAAATGAACCTACTTGATTATGACATGAATGTTAAGAAAATAATGTTATTATGCGTATTGTGGGCGGATGGGGAGCCACAGTATTTGGTGATACGTGATAAATACTATATGTGTATATGTGTCTATATACATGCTATGTGATTAGCCGTAGGAAATACTATGTGTAGAATATACTAATTATTTGCGTGTACACTATATAATGTTTGAGTTTACATGGAATCATTGTGGGTGGAAGGGGGACCACAGTGGTTGATGTTAACGCTTAACCGTTGTGGGCGGAAGGGGGGGCCACAGTGGTTGAGTTTATGTGGAACCGTTGTGGGAGAAAGGGGGTCCACAGTGGTTGGTTAAACACGGAAATTGGAAACAGGTAGTATGAACAAACAATCACGATTTTACCGAAATTTCGAATTTATATTATAAACTTACATGTGTGCATATGCACACACAAGGATATGGCTGTGCATATTTATACAACCGTAAATACATATTTTTACATACGCGCGTACATACAAACTATGACTGTATGGTGCGCAGAACTGATTTCGTTAAAACTTATGAAACTCACCAACTATTCGTAGTTGACCTGTTTTAACATGCTTTTCAGGTAATCAGATATGAGAAGTAATTTCCTGTGCGTTACGTGTCTGATTGGTGATTGATGTGGTGGGCATTTGAGTTAGAAGTAAAGTGATTGAAGAACAGGTTAAATTGTATCACCTAGTTTGTAAAAGATGTTAGAACGATGTAATAAATTGTAAATTAGTTAGTAATGTTTCTTTATGAACAATGTATTTGATACCACTTGTATCTGTTGCATTTCCGTTTTACGCTTCCGCAATTCGCTTAACGGGGTGTGACACTCTCACCTGAGATTGCCCTTGGCTTTAGAGAACTACAATCTGCTAAAGAGTTATGGGAGGCGTTGATTGAGGTGTATGAGGGAAACGAAGACATGAAAAGGAGTCGCCAAGACTTGCTGCGACAAAAGTTTAACATGTTTAATCATTCTTTGGGGGAAACGTTGGAAACTCAACTCCGAAGGTTCATAGCACTGGTGACTGAAATGAGATCAGCAAGTATTTACCTAGCAACCTCTGAGATAAAAAATAAGCTGGTGAACCCCTGTCAAAGAGTTGGGATATGAATGTTGCTGTCATCAAGAAGACTAAAGATCTCAACCGAATGTCTATCTCTGAGATGATGGTTACTATCAAGGCATGTGATATCGATGACAAGCAACGTACAATAAATCATGCGAACTCCTACAGTGAAGCTGGGTACAATGTTGCTTCCAAAAATGTTCTTATTTCTCAAGACAGTTTCTCCAAGTTTAAGGCTACTCAGCAACTTCCACCACAAGGAAACTTTCTGATGTTTAAACCTACACAAGGGCAATCATCCTCCACTCCTCCTCAACCTGCTCTAGTCTTCTTCACCAAGTCAGCTCAATCGTCATCTTCTGGCACTGCTCATGGTCAGAATTCTAGTCAGATTCCCTCTATTCCAAAAGAGACTCAAGAAAACATAGCTATAATGGCGGGATTCATGAGCTGCTATAATGCATTTCTTGCCAGAGTCTTGGTCCAACCTGTAGTTGTTGCTGAACTCGATCAGATCCATCCTGATGATGTTGAGGAAATGGATATCTCTTGGCAAATCGCCATGGCGGTTTTTCGTGCCAAGAAATTCACTTAGAGGACAGGCAGAAACAATTGGAATATGCCTAATAATCAAAAGGTGGGTTTTAACAAAGACACTCTGATACGCTACAATTGTCACGAGTCGGGTCATTTTGCTCGTGAGTGTACCAACCCAACAAAGGAAGGAAACACTGAAAGGGCGTTGGTTCCAGTGGGTAATGCTATATGTGTGGTTGGAAGTAATTCGGGAAATGGTGAAATGGGTTTGGTTGCTCAACAATTCTCTTGGGAGGATCAGATGGCTGCTCTCAACATTGGAAATCAGACTGCGAACTTCGCAAATGTTGAAGACACTGAAGAAGAGAATGTTGCTGAAGAGCAAGTCAAGGAACTTCAATTCGCATATATGGCTTTCACCTCTCCCAACTTATCTGAGGTATGTTTTCAACCTTGTTCTCTAGATTGTGTTGAGAAGATAAAGTTATATAAGCTCCATAATGATAACTTAATTAGAGACATGGAAAGAATAAAATCTGAAAATTTCAAACTTAAGAAAAATGAAAAATGGCTTTTTTGATAAGATAGAAGCAAATCAAAGGGATTTCTCAAAGCTTAAGTCTTAATTTAGTTTAAAATGTTGTCATTACCTAGATGCCAAACAAGAAATAGTTGAACTAACTGCTAAAATGGAAGCCTCCAAGTTAGAAATTTTAAATCTAACTAGTAAATTTGAAAGGGCTGAACTTGATTTTAAAAAATCCGATGCTTCCAGTAAAGTAGTTAACTCAATGATTGAAAATCAATTATTGTGGAAAGAAAATGAGGGTGGAATCATAGGATATAGTCAAGTTCCCCCACCCTATAATCAAAATTATGTCAGTATCCCTGTTACCAAAGTACAGGAAGAAAAGATAAAAGGGATGAAGTACGGCAAACAAGATAAATGTGGTGGAACTAGTTCTGTGAATGCTAGTGCGTCCACTTCAGGAGTGAATGATTCTAACGTCTTTGCTTCATGTGCATAAAAAGTAATTGTGAAGGAATGGACTGATGAGGTCGATGACCCTTGTTTTGAATTTAATAATGACTTTGTTTCTGATGTTTCTTTAAAACTACATGTGTCGAATTCTGTTATTCCGACTGTTTCTGTGGGCTCTGTTTTAAAGAGTAAGGATTTTTGTGTGGTTGATTCTGTTAAAACTTTAAATTCTGATAATTTGGTTTCAGATAATATTAAAAATTCAAAAAATTCCAACAAATACTCACCACCTAATTTTGTTAAAGAGGGATGCTCTAATGACAAACAATGTGACAAGTTCAAAAATGTGAAAAATGGTCCTCACAATTTTAAGCAAACTGGTCCACACAACCAGTCCAGACGAGGAGCTACCCAAAATGATTTCTACATAAAACGTCAAACGTGTTTTAACAGTGGCACTCCTGGTCATGTTGCCAAACACTGTCCACATCGTCCATATGTTCCTTATTATGGATTCTATCAGAGAAATGTGTCTTTTATGCCTCATAATTCGTACAGGAAAAGATACAGGCATAATCAGGCTAATCCCTCTGACGATGATTGGAACCAAAACAAGTCTGGCAGGTTTAGTCCTTGTCATACCAAGCCTGACATGTTTCGCAATTGGGTTAGAAAGTGTGCATCGGTTTCAAAAACGAACACACATTCTAAACCGAAACAGGTAGAGAAGACAAAATCGCGTCCCTCTAGCCCAAAAACACCAGAGATGAAGCAAACCATTCGTACTTATAATGCTAAATCCTACAATGGTAGACATAAATGGCTGCCCGAATCTCCGGTGAAAGAGTCTGCAAGCCAAATTTTTTATGATGACCAAAAGGATATGTCATGGCAACTCTTGACAACTTTAGATGAATCAGGGTCACCCATTGTAACTATGGACTGGGTACCAAAATCTAACTAATCCCGTGATTTGTGCAGGGACAGCTATGGAGGAATATCATCAGACCTTGGTATGTTGATAGTGGCTGTTCCAGGCACATGACAGGAGACATTTCCCAACTACAAGACATTCAAACATTTAATGGTGGGTATGTGTCCTTTGCGGGAGGAGAGAATGGGAAGATTACTCAGAAGGGTACTGTAAGTAAGGTGTTCTAAAATTAGAAAATGTTAATTTTGTTTCAGAATTGAAGCACAGTTTGTTTAGCGTTTCTCAAATCTGTGATAAAGACTTTTCAATGCACTTTACAAAGAAAGAGTGCTTAATTTTGAAACATGGTATAATTATAGCAGAAGACTGGATTCTTGTTCGATCACAATAAAAAGATAATGCTTATGTGATCGACATGCACAAAAATTTTCCTGATGAAATAACATGTTTGTTTTCAAAAGGGTCGGAACACAATGCTATGCTTTGGCATCATCGTCTTGGTCATGCTAATACTAAAAATTTAAGCCGTCTTGCTAAAAATGATTTGGTCTGTGGTTTACCCATCAAAGATTTTGTTACTGTTGAAATATGCGTGGACTGTGCTTCGGGTAAACATCATCGAAAAACTCATAAACCAAAATTGATCAACTCCATTTCATCAGTTTTTCAATTGTTACATATGGATCTTTTCGGTCCAGTTCATGTTTTGAGTCTTTCACGCAGCTCTTATTGCCTTGTTATTACTAATGACTACTCACGTTTCACTTGGGTGTTTTTCTTGTCAAATAAGAGTGAAACTGCATATTTGATCAAGAAGTTCGTAGTGCTCATGGAGAACCAACTGAATTTCAAGCTGAAGGGAATATGTTGTGATAATGGCACGGAATTCAAGAATGCGTCATTAAATCATTTCTGTTCAGAAAAGGGGGTGGTGCGTCAGTACAGCTCAGTGCGGACACCACAACAAAATGGTGTGGCTGAAAGGAGAAACAGAATTCTTATCGAAGCAGGAAGGATTATGTTGTGTGATTCTAAGCTGCCATTGTTTTTCTCGGCAGAAGCTGTTAATACAGCCTGTTATGTTCAGAATCTGGTGATAATCAACAAATCTAAGATGAATACTCCATATGAGATTGTCTATGGTCACAAACCTACTGTTGCACATTTCAGATCATTTAGTTGTCCTTGCACTTCACTGAATCTAGAGTCTACTCCAAAATTTGGGGCCACAGCTGATGCTTGTTACTTTGTTGGATATGCGGGTAATACAACATACAGAGTCTACAATAAGTCAACCAAGCAGATTATAGAGTCCTATGAAGTCCGTTGGTTGGAAGAAAACAAGACCGATGCTCGTGTTGGTCCAGACTAGTTATTCGACTACAATAAACTCTTCAAACCGTTCAACGTGCTTCCTGTCACCAACTCAAACATCTCGGGTGAAATTTCCATAGACACTTTGAAAGAAGATCAAAGTGTCGTGTCTCATATATCTCTTATTCTGGATAATGATTTGACAGAACAAATCGATGTCACTCCATCCATGCCTGTAAATCAATCAGAGCCCGCCACCACTTCATCATCTTCTTCAACTCCATCAGAAAATACTTCATCAGTTGAGGGGAGAGTCCTATTCGTCAGATTTTCAGGATCACACTATTTCCTGATGCTATTCCAAATGAATATGTCGCCGGTACCTCGTACTCACACAGTACAGCGACCTCTGGATGGAAAAACCCTTTTACTGATATTGATGAGAATTTGTAAAACTTACACTCTACCAATGATGTTTCCGATCATTTAATTCCATCTAAGATTTAGAAAAATCATCCAATTGAGAATGTCATAGGTTCTCTAGAAACGGGTATGTCCACAAGAAGTCAGACAGGACACATCAACAGCTGTTTGTTTTCCTGCTTCCTTTCCCAAATTGAGCCAAAAACGGTAGAAATAGCACTTCAAGAACCAAGTTGGGTTAACGCTATGCATGAAGAGTTGAATCAGTTTGATAAGTTGAAGGTGTGGAGATTGGTTGAGTTGCTGGAAGTAAAGAAATCACTTGACATGAAATGGGCATTCCAAAACAAACAAGATGACACGGGGGTTATTGATAGAAACAAGGCACGGTTGGTAGTTCGTGGTTTTCGTCAAGTTGAGGGGTTAGACTACGCTGAAGTCTATACTCCAGTGGCTAGACTTGAGGCCATCTAAATCTTTCTGGCCTACGCGTCATTCATGGGGTTCAAAGTTTATCAGATGGATTTCAAGACAGCGTTTCTGTATGGGGAAGCTAAAGAAGAGATCTACGTGGATCAACCACCGGGTTTTGTTGATTCCAAGAAACCGAATCACGTCTAAAAATTAGACAAGGCGTTATACAGGTTACATCAGGCTCCTTGGGCATGGTATGCTACGTTGACCGCACATCTTCTATATCATAGCTACAAGTGAGGAACCATTGATCAAACCTTGTTCCGAAAACTATCGGAAAGGATTTGATACTAGTCTAGATCTATGTAGATGACATTATTTTCGGATCCACCAGTGTTGAGTTGTGCATAGAATATGAAGAAGTAATGAAGAAAAGATTTGAAATGAGCTCGTTGGGTGAGACGACAACATTTCTGGGGTTACAGGTTCGCCAAAGCTCGGCGGGAATTTTACTGCATCAAGGGGAAGTATGTTGAGGATATGCTCGCAAAGTTTGGGTTTCAAGATTCCAAGAATGCAAACACTCCCATGGCGGAAAGGCCTCTACTGCCATCTTATCCTTAAGTAAGTCCCATAGATCAAACGTACTATCGATCGATGATTGGGTCTCTGATGTACCTCACTGCCAGTCGTCCTGACATCATGTTCGCAGTTTGCCAATGTGCTCGTTTCCAGGCTAATCCTAAACTCTCTCATTTAATTGCTGTTAAACGTATTTTTAGATATCTGAAGGGACAACCGAAGTTAGTTCTTTGGTATCCCAAACAATCAGAAATTGATCTGTATGCTTTTTCTTATAGCAATTATGGTGGAGATGACATTGACAGGAAATCCACATCTACCGGATGCCAGTTCTTAGGAGATCGTCTCATCTTTTGGCAGTGTAAGAAACAACAAACGGTGTCCACCTCCACCATCGAGGCAGAGTATGTTGCTGCATCAGCTTGCTGCTCTCAGGTTATCTGGATGCAAAACCAACTGCTGGATTACGGTTTGGAATTTCTTGATACTCCAATATTTTGTGATAATGATGTTTCCATTGCCATTGTAAAAAATCCAGTTCAACATTCTAAAACCAAGCACATCGATATCAAATTTCATTTTATTTGTGATTGTTACGACCAAAAACTAATTCACCTTGAGCAAGTCCACACTGATAACAATGTGGCAGACATATTTACAAAACCGATCGGAACAGCCAAATGTAATGTGCTTATGAGTTTTCTTAAAATGCTTCATTTCGAGAATTGAGTCCTTTTGAGGGTAAATTTGTACATATTTTATTTTTGCACAAATTTAGGGGGAGAAAATAAAAAAAATCAAAAAGAGTGTGTGTGTGTGTGTTTTAATTATTATAAAATAAAAAAAATTCAAAAAGTGTGTGTGTTGTTTTTTTTACTATTAAAATTATATGAAAAGGTCACTTATTCACTTTCGCATAAAATTATGTCGGTTGCTAAAGTTTGAAGGACATATACTTGTATGTGTTTGGTCCGGTGTTCTGCTCTTAGATTCACAGGATAGCCATTTACCAAAAGACCGAAAGCATCCGGGGCGATTGTGATGTGTTTTCTGTGTTTTGATTTCTTTCACTTAAAATTATGTCAGTAATTCCAAGTTGGAGGGACACGTATTCTTATATGTGTTTTGGTCATGTTGACCACAAGTGGTCATACGGGATAGCCATTTACCTGAAAACTGAAGAGTGACCGGGGTGACTGAGTTCTTAACATGTGTGTTTTTTGTAACTCTTTGGGAAATGATATTATTATTCAGTTAAAAACTTTTTAGAAGCTTCAAAATATTTTCTAATGAAAATTAATCCAACCTTTGGAAAGTGATAGATAAATTGTTTCTGTGTGCATAACGGGTGAAGTTATTAAGCTTAAAAGGCTATACAACAGTCATTGATTTGTATGGTAGATTTCCATGATGCGTAAAAGTTGAAGTGATATAAACTAAATTGCTAAACTTACTGTGGAGAGTCATTTTGAAGAAATGTGCATGTATTCATATACATCTCTCCGAATGATAGGCTGAAAAGCAATTACCTAGTCATACACGAGCCCGTTAGTGACTTGATCACCAAAAATATTGTGTTATTAAGTTATTGTTAAAAAAATTCTACAAAAGAGTTTATTTTATCTTATTAAAAACTATGTTTTTAAAACTTAGAGGGTAAACTAGAACTACATAGATGGGGGCACACAAGTAAGTCCTGTCAAGTCTCGAATGAAAGGCCTGTAAGTCCACTGGCTTGTAAGTCCAACGTTCAACCTTAAAGTTTAAAATTATTGTTCATTTATCTATAAAAATCTTTCGATCAAGAACTAGGGGGTTGGAGTCAAATTGGTGTGATCTGTGGAAAGCCAAATGCGCTTTGAGAAGAGATAGGATGCATCACATGTCCATGAGAGATGTCCATCTAAGCTTTATGCCAAACTGAACCTAATTCATACCACTGAATCAATGAAAATCATGCTAAGTCTGTTATAAATGCTATCAACCTGTTTCTTTATGTCATAATAACGCTGAACATGAATCTTAGTGACAGCCTCTTAAACAATATGATTCCATGTTCGGATATTTTCATAAAAGGTGGCGTTTTTACAAAACTGAAATTTGATCCCAATCTGCAAAATTCAAAAGTGTTTTTTGTATTTTTGTTTTTTTTTATTTATGCTTGTTTTGTCTTATTTGTTTTATCTCAAAACTACTCTCCTCAAAATGTGTGATTTAACTAAGTCATTTTAAATGGTTTGGGCTGGATGTCTTTTATATGTGAACATGTTTTTGGGCTGTCGAATTGATTTGGGCCTGCTTAGAGGTTCTCGGCCCATGTGTGTTGGGGTATAAGTAGACCCTAACCTTAAATATTGTTCATCTTTCATTCAAAACCTTTCATCTCTCTCAAACCCTCTGTCAGCCGAGAACTATCCCCTGCATAATCTAATCCCATTAAGCTGCTGTTACTATTCGTGTTTGTTGATTTACAGGTAATGAGAAAGCTTTATAAACTGTTTGTCCTTGTGAGATGTATGGATTCATGCAACCATTGATTAGCGGTTGATTTAATTGACGGATCTCCTAGGATTGTATGGGGTTATGGACTGATCTGGTTATGGTTATGTTCACATTAAAAACTGAAGTGTGTTAAGGTTGGTTTGGTCACGACTATGTTGCAGGTTTAATGGTGTTCTCGGCACTCTTGAAGAAGATGGATCATGATTCAAGAAGGGAGTTCAAAGGGTTCTCTGTCAGCTGTCAACAAACTAAAAGGATCTCGGTTGACTTTCGTTGACCGAGATCTCTCAGTCTTGACCGAGAATTCATGTTCTCGGTTGACTATTGTTGACCGAAAACGTTGGATTTGACCGAGAACTCATGTTCTCGGTCAACCTGGATAGAGAACATTTGCCTTTGAAAGAAAACCATTGAATTCTAACCGAGATCCCTTATGTTGACAGAAAACTCTTTGTGGACCGAGATCAATTACTATTTTTCAATTATAGTCCACCTAATGTGTTCTTGTCATTATTGGCCCCTCATGTCTTAAAACTTGATTAAGTTGCTTTAAAATAACTATAGTCAAGTTTGTGTTTACTAACTTGATTCGTTTGGTGCAGTAATGGCTGATCAGGCTCTGTTAAAGTTTGTGGGCACACATAATATTGTTGGACACTTATTTGATCCACCATTAGCTCACAAGGAGTTCAAATCTATGATAGTCGGCCTCAACACTTGCAGGATTTCTCACGCATCACTAGAAATCCCTGTAATATGTAGGAAGATGATCACTGATTTTTGGGATAATGCCTCAATCAATCCACGAGGTCCAGATGGAGTTATGACGATAGACTCCAAAGTACAGAAGAAGCAGTTGTCCTCACAGAGGCTATTATAAGGGAGGTGCTTTTGTTTGGTGATCAACCTGATTACCCGACGGAATACTCTACTACTGCTGTCTCTGAGATTATCACCAGGATGGGTTATGAGGGTACTTATCCCCCAGCAATCAAGAAGTTATTTCACCTATACTGGAGGTTTTTGATACACACGTTCTTCACATGTGTGTCGGGAAGAAATGGGGGTCTGACGAGATAAGTCATACTCAGATGTTTGCTATTGTTGCTATGATCAAGGATTGGAATTAAAACTATTCCAAGTTTGTTTTCAATGAGATGATGAGCAATCTGAAAGGGAAGAAGAAAGAAATGTTTCTCATGTATCCAAGATTTCTATAGATGATTTTCAACTCACACTACACCGACCTCGTCAGATCTGTTGATACTCTAGATATGAAGTCAATGGGACCCAACTCTTTGGGGTTAATGAAACAGTCCAGGAAAGGCTCCAAAATAGTCTATCAGGGCCTTCATGCTTTAGAAAAATTTGGCAAATTTTCCGAAACGGAAGTTGCTCATGCTATTGCTCAAGTGGCTGAAGAACATGCAGCGCCAGCTCAAAGGCGTGTTGCTACTTTTGAGATCTCTGATGATGAAGATGAAGAGATGGAACACCGAGACAACTCTATTGCTTCGACTACTGAGCAACTAGCGGATTTTGAGACTTTTATAGATTTACTATAGTAAACTGCATTGAAGCCTCCTCAATCAGCTGCTATAAATGAAGAAAATGATGATATCCTCGAGGAACCAGCCACCGATCTCATTCCACGCAAACAAATTAGAAAGATCCGAGACCTGGCGTGCTGGACAGTGAACATGAAAAAACCACAACGTCGACAACAACAAGTCCACACCAAGAATCACATCAACCTGAGTCAATTGCTCCTGAGACTCATGTTGATCCAAGTCCATTAGCTGCTAAGCCCAAGATCAGATTTTTGATGACATTGCTCATGAGTTCGAGTTTGAGGCTGATATCCAACATACAGATGCTCCCTCTGGCTCATCTAGCCCAGTAAATCAAGGTCAGTCAAGTTCTAGTGTTCCTAATAAAGTTGCTCAGATTCTTGCCATGCAAGAAAAGTTTATACATAACAAAGGGAAGGGTATTGTGCTTGAAGATGCTCTAGTTTATGTACAAGCTCTTCAACGTAGATTCTTTGAACTCAAACAAGACTCCATCGTTAAAGATGTACGCATTCAAGAATTGGAAGCCAGTAACACTGATAAAGACTCCAAGATTAAAGAGCTTCAATCCAACATGGGAGAATTAACTGCTATTTACCTAGACCTCCAACAGAAACTCGTTCAGAAGTTTAGAGATGAATTCAAGAGCAGTACTGATGTAATGTCAAAGATGCCCAACGATGATCACGGTGTTAGCTTTACTGCTCGTTTCATTGAAAACATAGATGAATCTGAAACGCTAAAACAGTATATGTTTGCACCTCCAATCACCAAAGAGAAGTCAGATAGAGTTCAATAGAAGCTGCTAGTGATGAAAAACTCCAATCAGAATGTTGAGTCATCTGATCAACCTGACAGGTTCGTTGTCACCTTTCCAGAGAGGTTCTCAGATAAATACGGGGATCGATCTTGTGTTGTGTCATGGGGTTTTGATGCGGAGAAGAATATGTGGTGGGTCAAACAAAAGTCCGGTACACCGAGTACTATAAGAAGATGAAAGATTTCGGATCCTGGACTAAGGTGGATCTCAGTGACTTGATAAACCCTCCATTTCACAACTTAACTAATGACAAACGTGGCAGAGATTTCTGGAACTTTCTGAGAATTCAAGTTGATAGGGGCTTTCCGAATATATCAACTGCAGAATCTTTTTTGAAGAAAGATAAGGGGGTCAAGAATCCAAGGACGGGAAAGACAATGGTCAACATTATGTGGCCTGCTACAAACAAAGCCACTCATATTCCTGTGCCTAAAGCTATTCCCGATGGTACTCTAAATGGCATGAGATTCTGTATATTTGATAGTGAGACTGCAACCGTTGTTAAACGTTTGAAGAAGGGAAAAGGGCAATACAGATTTGTTGATCCAAGAGATTTGCTAAAGCTAGGTGAGAAAGACTTCAAGACTCTCAGTACATTCTAGATAGTAGCTGAGCCGATCTTTGAAACGGCTGCTAAAGAATACACAAGCACGGTTGCCTCTATTATCAAGTGCAAATTTTGGGCAGGTGCTTTGAAAGACGCTAACATTGATTATATGGAGCACGATTGAAGACCATGCTACAAACCAAGGGGGAGATTGTTGGGCCTAGTTATTTTGGTTTGTACTTAGTCTATTTGTTTGTTTTGGGCTGCGCATGTGAACCGAGATCCTTTGGGATCTCGGTGGGCTTTTGGTCACATTTGGGCTAGTGTATTGAGTACCCTATATATAGAATGCATTGTATAGGGTTTAGGTTGTTGGTTCACTTGTTTTTGGACATCTAAGGGTTTACAAGACGTGTTTGTAATCACCGTGCTTAAGCACCTGACGTATAATAATAATACGTGTGTTTAGAAGCCACTCTTGTGTTACGTGTTTGTCTTCTTTTGTGTTCTTGAATAACATAGTGTTGGAATTCAGCACCAACACCTAGTTTGTTGATATCATAATTGCAGTGATCCAGATTCGGGACTTACAAGAACTTAGCATAAAGTTGTTCGTTCCTTAAGAGATCAAAGATGGAATGAAGATGTTTCTCGTGCTCGGCTTTGGACTTGGAATAAATAAGAATGTCGTCAAGAAAAACAATTACGAATTTATCTAAGTAAGGCTTGCATACGCGGTTCATGAGGTCCATAAACACCGCGGGTGCACTGGTTAGCCCGAAAGGCATAACCCTAAATTCATAATGTCTATATCGAGTCCGAAAAGCGGTTTTGGGTATATCATCATCATGCACGCGTAGTTGATGATAACCGAACGAAGATCAATCTTTGAAAAGCTTAAGGCTCCTTGGAGTTGATCGAGAAGGTATTCAATACGAGGAAAAGGATAACGATTCTTGATTGTGAGCTTGTTGAGCTCGCGGTAATCAATGTACATACGAAAAGATCCACTTTTCTTCTTGACGAAAAGCACGGGTGTGCCCCATGGAGACGAACTAGGGTGAATGAACCCTTTGTCCGAAACGTCTTGGAGCTAATTAGACAATTCTTGCATCTCGGAGGGTGCAAGACGATAAGGGGCCCTATCAATCAGGGTTGCACCAGGCACGAGATCGATTAGATATTCAACTTCACGAATAGGAGGAAGACCATTAACATCATCAGGAAACATCTCGGGATACTCATGAACAACAGGAATGTATTCAATTTTTCGCTCCTTCTTTTCCACCATATGAGCTACGAATGCTACATACTTCTTGTGTAAGTACGCTTGAGCTTGAAAACAAGTAATAAGATTTAATCTCAAGTGAGAAGGCCTTTCACCAGAGACACAAAGGAGTTGACCATCAGCAAGAGGGATACGAATGAACTTCTCGAAGCAAACAATTTTAGCACAATGAACGGATAACCAGTCCATGCATACTATGATGCCAAAACTTCCCAATTGCATAGGAATGAGATCGATTGAAAAATTGTGGCCATTTAGATCTAACTTTTAATTTCGAATAACCGAGTCAATTGGTACAGATTTATAATCAGCTACCTCAACAGAATACGAGTTCTTAAGCTTAGATCGAGGTTTAGCAAGCAAAGGTTCAAATTCAAAAGACACAAAGCTCATATCGGCACCAGTATCAAATAAAATAGATGTGAATTGGTCGTCTATGAGAAACTTACCGTTCACCACGTCGCCTCTTTGCTAAGCTTGGTTGGCGTTAATTATGAAAGCACGCCCACGAGTATCTTGAGGAGTTTGAGCAGCTTGAACGATATGACCACCTTGTGGTGCATGAGCTTAGATGGTTGGATGCGGCTAAACTTGAGCTTGATTAGCCAAGAATGGTGGAACTTGTGGGTGATATGATTGCTGAGTTTGGTACGTCTGAACCTGATGCAGTGGGGCTGGAGCAAGCCGAAGCGAATTCACATTCGCGAGTAGTGGACACGCGTTGCGAAAGTAGTAGGGTCACCACAATTATAGCAAGCTCACATCTGATTAATGGGTTGAACATACGGCATAGGGCGGGAGCTGGGTTGAGAAAACCTTGGAGGAGCAATTGGTGTAATAGAGATCTCCCGACAAGTGGTACTAAGGTGTCCAAAACAGTTACAATGATTGCATTGACGGCAAGCCACACTAGCTGAATGATATCGTTGGCAACTGTTGCACCACGGATGAGATTCGTTGTAGGGTTTCCTGAGCGGTGGTGAAAGGTTGGGTTGGGTTGCATTTTGTTGGGTTAGTTCGAATTTAGTCTTCCCGCTCCCAAGTGAATTCGGCGTCACGTTTGGATTCCTAACGAACCTTTACTAAAGGTATACGGCTACGTTTGGTTTCCTTGTCTTTGTGATCCATGATTTCCACTGGTTTCTCAACAAAGCGCATTGTTTCATCAACGTGCACTTTATCGAGTGATATGTGGAGGTTTCTCTCAGCTAGACATTTCTTTAGATTAGAAACATGAAACATTGCATGAGCGTTCAAAATTTCTTGCGGAAGCTCGAAAGTATAAGCCACACTTCCGACACGTTCAAGAATCTTAAAAGGTCCAACAAATCGGGAGATAGCTTTCCTTTCTTGCCAGATCGAACAACACCTTTCCAAGGGGATACCTAGAGAAGACAACGATCACCAACATTAAACTAAAGAGGTCGTGGTAGACTATTAGCGTAACTCTTTTGATGGCTACGGTCGGCTAAGAGGTATTGTCGAATTCGAGTGATTCGATCAGTAGTCTCTTGAACAAGTTCCGGGCTTGGAATGAGCCATACCGATACTCGAATGAAAATTGTTATTGTATGAGAACTCAATCAAGTGAAGATGAGAATCCCAGTTTCCACCGAAATCCATGACACATGACCTTAACATGTCTTCGAGCTAGGGGTGTTCTTCGGGTTCGCTTTTTGGGTTTTTCGGGTCGGGTTTTTCGGGTTTCAGAGTTTTAAATCTTGACCCGAAACCCAACCCAAATCCCTCACGGGTTTTTCGGGTTCGGGTAATTCAAGTTCAGGTTTTTTCGGGTTGGGTTAATCGGGTTTCGAGTATCATAGAAAAAAAGCACAAAACCAAAAAAAATTAAAAACTATAATGCTAAAATTTAAACAACATATTCTTCTTTTCTTATAACACATAACTAACCTAACTTGATAAAACAATTCAAAAGAAGAGTAAAACTAACTCGAACCATAATCGTATTCAATCGGGCGTGATTTGATTGTTCGATTACGGTTGCTATTAGTAACAAACAGACTTCATAAATTAATAAACAATCGATCTATAATAGTTAAAATGACAATAGTCGATTAGGGCCAGATTCTAATAACTTTAATGATTAAGACATAGCCTATTATACATAAGAAAATATATTTAATTTCAAAACTAAAAGTTTATTCGGGTTGACACAAATCTTATAAATCAAACCCGAGAACCAACCCGAATTACTTTGGTCCGGGTTCGGGTTAGTCTTTTCTCGGGTTCGGGTTCTTCGAGTCGGGTAAGTTCGGGTTCGGGTACGTGTTTTTTCGGGTTGGGTTTCGGGTTTCGGGTAAAAGTGACAGCCCTACTTCGAGCGTTTGAATAGTGTGATCGGATTGCCCATCAGTTTTAGGATGATAGGTCGTGCTAAGATCCAATCGAGTTCTCAACACAGTTTGAAGCAACTGCCAGAATTGTGAAGTAAAACGACTATCATGATCAGAAATGAAACGCAAAGGTATACCATGCGACAAACGATACGTTGAACATGAATCTGAGCGAGTTGATAAACTGAGAACTTTTCATTGATCGGGATGAATTGATCATACTTAGTTAAACGATAAACTATTACCCAAATACCGTCATGACGGTTTCCAGTAGTCGGGAGCATAAACATGAAATCCATAGATATATCATCCCATTTCCAAATAAGGATGTGTGGCTGTACAAGCAAACCAGGTGGTCGTTGATGTTCGGCCTCAACATTAGCGCAAGTAAGGCATTTTGCCACATATAACTCAATGTCTTTCTTCATACTGGGCCACCAAAAGGTGGACCGTAGATCAAAATACATATTATCCGCACCGAGATGAATGAAATATCAAGACTTATGAGCTTCGTCCATGATGAATGTGCGAAGCTCATCACGATTAGGAACCCACAAACGATTGAGGTAATACAACAAACCATCACTCTTAGTTTCAAGTTGATTTTCGACACCACATGACATTTCATCGTACATGGTACCCTCGGTGACTGAGACATGTTGGGCTTCAAGGATATGAAGTTGGAGATCGGTTTGAACGGTCACGCTATGAAGCAAAACTGATTTCACATGGGTCTTTCGACTAAGGGCGTCGGCTACAATGTTTGCATTACCAGGGTGGTAACGAATTTCACAGTCGTAGTCGCTAAATAGTTCAGCCCATCGTCGTTGCCGCATGTTTAGATCTTTTTGGCTGAAAATATGTTGAAGACTCTTGTGGTCGGTGAATACCACACACTTAGTTCCATAGAGGTAATGTCTCAAAATTTTCAACGCGAATACAACGTCACCGAGTTGCAGATCATGCGTTGTATAATTCCTTTCATGAACCTTAAGTTGTCACCAAGCATAAGCGATAAATTTATCTCGTTGCATAAGGGCACAACCGAGGCCTTAATTAGAAGCATCGTAATAGACAACAAAATCCTCATTTCCCTCGGGAATTTCAAGGATTGGTGCATCACAAATCATGCGCTTAAGAGTTTGAAACGCTTCATCTTGCTTTGGCCCCCATTCATAAGGTTTATCCTTGTGAGTTAAAGCGGTTAGGGGCAAAGCGATCTTGAAAAAAATTAAGAATGAAGCGACGATAGTAACTCACAAGGCCAAGAAATGACAGAACTTCGGTAGGAGGAGGTTGGAGTTTTACAATTCTTAAAGGCTATGATTTGGCTGGGTCAACGTGGATACCCTTTTCGTTTACTATGTGCCCAAAGAACGGAATTTCATTCAACCAGAATTCGCACTTTGAGAACTTAGCATAAAGTTGTTAGTTTTTAAGAGATCAAGGTTGGAATGAAGATGTTTCTCGTTCTCGGCTTTGGACTTGGAATAAATAAGAATGTCATCAATAAAAACAATTACGAATTTATCTAAGTAAGGCTTGCATACGCGGTTCATGAGGTCCATAAACACCGCGGGTGCACTGGTTAGCCCGAAAGGCATAACCCTAAATTAATAATGTTTATATCAAGTCCGAAAAGCGGTTTTGGGTATATCATCATCATGCACACGTAGTTGATGATAACCGAACAAAGATCAATCTCTGAAAAGCATGAGGCTCCTTGGAGTTGATCGAGAAGGTATTCAATATGAGGAAAAGGATAACGATTCTTGATTATGAGCTTGTTGAGCTCGCGGTAATCAATGTACATACGAAAAGTTCCAACTTTCTTCTTGACAAAAAGCACGGGTGTGCCCCATGGAGACGAACTAGGGTGAATGAACCCTTTTTCCGACACTTCTTGGAGGTAATTAGACAATTCTTGCATCTCGGAGGGTGCAAGACGATAAGGGGCCCTAGCAATCGGGGTTGCGCCAGGCACGAGATCTATTCGATAATCAACTTCACGAATAGGAGGAAGACCAGAAACATCATCGGGAAACACCTCGGGTTACTCGCGAACAACAGGAATGTCTTCAATTTTTCGCTCCTTCTTTTCCACCATATGAGCTACGAATGCTACATACTTCTTGCGTAAGTACGCTTGAGATTGAAAACAAGTAATAAGATTTAATCTCAAGTGAGAAGGCCTTTCATCAGAGACACGAAGGAGTTGACCATCGGCAAGCAGGATACGAATGAACTTCTCGAAGCAAACAGTTTCAGAACGATGAAAGGATAACCAGTCCATGCCTACTATGATGTCAAAACTTCCCAATTTCATAGGAATGAGATCGATTGAAAAATTGTAGCCATTCAGATCTAACTTTCAATTTCGAATAACCGAGTTAATTGGTACAGATTTACCATTAGCTACCTCAACAGAATACGAGTTCTTAAGTTTAGATCGAGGTTTAGCAAGCAAAGGTTCAAATTCAAAAGACACAAGGCTCATATCGGCACCGGTATCAAATAAAATAGATGCGAATTGGTCGTTTACGAGGAATGTACCATTCACCACGTCTCGTCTTTGCTAATCTTGGTTGGCGTTAATTATGAAAGCACGCCCACGAGTATCTTGAGGAGTTTGAGCAGCTTGATCGGTTTGACCACCTTGTGGTGCATGAGCTTAGATGGCTGGATACCGCTGAACTTGAGCTTGATTAGCCAACAATGGTGGAACCTGTGGCTGATATGCTTGCTTATTTTGGTATGTCTGAACCTGATACAAAGGGGCTGGAGCAAGCCGAAGTGAATTCACATTCGCGAGTAGTGGACACGCGTTGCGAGAGTGGTTAGGGTCACCACAATTATAACAAGCTCTCATCTGATTAATGGGTTCAACATACAGCATAAGGCGGGGGGCTGGGTTGAGCAAACCTTGGAGGAGCAATTGGTGCAATTGAGATCTCCCGACAAGTGGTACTAAGGTGTCCAAAACGGTTGCAACGATTGCATTGACAGCAAGCCACACTAGCTGAAAGATGTCGTTGGCAACTGTTGCACCACGGATGATGTTCGTTGTAGGGTTTCCTGAGCGGTGGTGCAAGGTTGAGTTGGGTTAGTACATAATTCTTGCGCTTCCGGTTGCGGTGAGGTATTATCGGGGCAGACTTGGATTATTCGGGTTTGGTTTCTTTAGGTTCAGAAGAAGGTTTTTCAACAGGTTTCTTTGAACCTTTCAATGTCAAAGTCCCAGATTTAACATGATTATCGGCTAAAGTTGCAGCAAGGTTAATCGCGTCACCAAGTTCTTTGGGAGCACTACTCAAAACAATATCTTGGATTTGTCTCGGTAGTCCCCGTATGTACTTATCGATAGCATGCGAGGCTGGGGTAACAAGGTGAGGTACCAGCACACCGAGTTCATTGAAACGAGAAGTGTAAGTTGTGTGCTCACCACTCTCTTGTTTGAGGTTCCAAAACTCAGCTTCCAAATTCATGAGTTCACTTGGAAGGCACAACTGCTTGGTCATCAGCTCTTTAAATTCATCCCACGGCATAGCATGGCAGCTTCAGAACCACGGGTTGACTTTTCCTTCATTCACTAGGTAAGTGCCCCTTTTTCAAAGACACTTGTAGAAATGGGTTCGCTTTTCATCGGGACACTCAATGTGGAGGAATATACTCTCCATCTTTTCATACCACTAAAGTAGAGCAGTGGCACCTTTAGTCCCGTCAAACTCTGAGGGCTTGGTACTAGTGAAGGACTTAAACAAACAGTGAGATGCTTTAGGCTCGGACAAAGAGGGGTTGATGCTAGCAGTGAGGTTTCGATGAATTTGGGTAATCATATCGGGAAGGAACTCTGTGAGTTGTTTGGTAATCTGGGCAGTCATCTTGCGGCTCGAGGTTCCAGAAGAACGAAGCTTAAAGTGATGGGATGCCAGTCTGCGAACAGTGATAACTAAAATCGTGAAACTCTTAATTGGGTATAAAATTATTGTTAAAGTTTGCTTAAAAATAAATAAATAAAAATCATAACAATGATAATAAACATTGTGTGGAACGTAGAGTTTTCATGAACCACCATGGACTCTTATTTTCCAAAAATCAAAGAAATTCGAAATCAAATTGAACCGAAAGCTAGGTATTCGTGTATAACCATGACTTGATAGATTTCAAGTTAAAACACATTGTAAAACATTGAGGTTCGGAGTCACACGTCGCATGAAACACCATGACTTGCATGACATCCTCATGAGTGTAACCATATTCTATTCACAAAGAGAACATGGTTGTTGGGTGTAAATTTTCTATCCTCAGTATGAGCTACGATTCAAGGATTTTGAGCTATCCCGTCAACGCTAATATTCCGAGGATGAGGTTTGACTAATTCAATTGTCCTATATTATTTTTCTTTGTTTTGCAGATAAGATCACGTGTTAAATATGATGATATGAACGTGGACTTACAGCGGCTAGTGCTTGAACTTCGTCAAATGGAACGTGGGCAAGCAACGGATTATTGAAGAAATAGTCTAGGGCTTCCGGATTGTTCGGGATAACAGTTGTAACCTTATCTTATATAAACGAGCTGATAATATCACTAGAACACACACTCTCACAACTTAGCTTACTAGCAAACACTGTAACACATAGCTTACGATCACTTATCAGCTCCACCACTTGTAATCACCATTTTTTACTATTAATAATATTGACGGCGATAGTATTCACCGTTTGGGGGTTTTTTATGCCGGAGATTATTATAATCAAGTACCAATTCGACCAAAGATTACATTGTCAATCTTTGACCGGAGCAATTCGACCAAAGATTACGTTGATAATTTTTGACCGAGACAATATTACCATAATCAAGGGTTTTTTCCCTCGTGATCATATCTCTGTGTTCATTCATTTTACCATCAAGCACTCCACCTCACGCACTAATTTTATCAAAAGTTAGTTCGTTAATTTTTGACAGAAACAATTTGGCGCCTACCGTGGGGCAATCGGTGCTTTGATCATTATCAACCCTCAAACTAAACCCTACTCTCAACGTCCCCAACATGTCTTCCAAACCAAAGATTGTTTCTTCTCCTGTCGCAGCTTCGGATTCCACTGTGAGGCCTCCTATGCCACTTCCTCCTGCTGGTGGTATCCCGAAGAAACCTGACAACATTCAGAAGAAAGCTGCTACTCCAGTGTTTTCGGGATCGAGACCGTCTCCCCAGGATCCCGTTATGGTATCTAATAATGAACTTTTGTCTATTTATAGGCAGTTACAGGAACAGATGGATCGCCAGAACAAGACCAACCAGATGCTGGTAAAGGAACTAGAAGATATCATAAAAGCCAAGAATTCGGCGGAAGAATTCACGCCATTAATCCCGAGATCTCTGGATTTCACTCCTCCAGGATCCTCAGGATTGGTGCGTCCGGAGTCAACCACGGTGTACAACCCTGGATCCTCTCTCTTCCAGCACTCAGGGTCTGCGGGATTGTACTCATCAGGATCCCAAGGATACTTGCATGCATCCTTTGCTGGGCCGTTTCAACATACGGGATCCTCAGGATTGTCGCAGCAGGGAGGATCCTCAAGTCCTTATCAGCAAACGTTATCCTCAGGATTGTCGTAGCAGGGAGGATACCCAGGTCCGTTTAAACATGCGTTATCCTCAGGATTGTCGCAGCAGGGAGGATCCTCAGGTCCTTATCAGCAGGTGGTATCCTCAGGATTTCCGCAACAGGCAGGATTCTCAGGAGTGCCTCCATCAGAGTTCTTCAATCCTCAGCTGCCATTTGCACAGACTCAGCAATTTGCAGGTTCCTCTGAGATGCACCAGGGAGACTTCATCCCGATGCAGGCTAACACTTCGGCCACTCCGTTTGTCACTCCAGGAAATACTATGTTTGGGAATACCAGCTACAACACCCAAGCTGCTCCTCAGAATATCAATCAGGGTAACACTTTCAATACAATTCCTTTTAATGCTAATTAAGGATTTTTGCAGGATGTAGGCTTAAGTTCAAGTTTAGCCCGAGAATTACAGAAGCTTAAGGACATGAAATCAAATGTTCCTAGTGTTACCCGTCCCATAGCTGAAGTTCCCACTGATAGTCACAGAATATCCCGATTTGTACCACCAATTGGTGATGTACAGATCCCAAAATGGTTTCAAACCCCAAATATGAGACTGTACGATGGTTCAGCGGATCCCGAGGAACACGATGCACAGTATAGAGAGTGTATGGAGATCAATCCAATCCCTATGGAAATCAAGGAAGCATGTCTTTGCAAGGGATTTAGGTCTACCTTGATCGGAGCAGCCATGAAATGGCTACTGAGTATTCCTCCTAATACTATCACTTCTTTTTCTCATTTATTTAACTTGTTCAATAACCAGTTTTCTTGCAGTAGAACATTTAAGAAAATGAAAGGTGATCTTTACAGGGTTAGCCAGAATCCTGGGGAATCCTTGAGAGATTTTATTACCAGGTTTAGCAAGGAGTCATTGGAAATTCCAAATCTAAACCCGGCTTCGGCAGTGGAAGCTCTTAAGCTGGGGTTAGAAAAAGGTTCCTCTTTCTGTGATGATCTTGTTATGACTCCATGCAGGTCATTATATGAAGCAAGAAGCAGAGCTCTGAGGTTTATCAGGCTAGAAGATGATAAGAAAAACCATAAGATCGGTATCCCGAAGTATGATCAGACGAACAGGAAGGCCGAAGCCCCAGGAAAATCATATTGGTCAAAGCCTTACTACAAGTCTGATAACCCCAGGATCAATGCAGTAGATAATGAGGATGATGAAGAATATCCTAAAGTTTCTGAATATTGTTTTTCTGTTGATATTGGTGGGTTAATGTGTGCCATGCAAGATTTAGGTGAAAAAGCCAGGTGGCCAAAGAAGACGGAAAGACAAGGAGCCTACAAAGACAAATCAAAGTGGTGTGCTTTCCACGAAGACTTTGGGCACTTGACTGATTATTGCGTCGCACTCATAAGTGAGATTAGTTATCTTCTCAGTAAAGGCCACCTGAAGGAGCTACTTGACCGGAATAAGGGAAAGGAACAAAATCCTGAGAATATTCCCGAAAAGCCAACTCCTCCACCAATGGATGCAAAAACAATCATGTTCATATCCGGAGGATCCGACATCTGTGGAACCTCTTATTCTGCTGCAAAAATAAATACTGATCAGAGGAAGTTAGAAGTGGCTGGCAGACCGACAAAGACATCCATTCTCACTCAAACAAAGACCATGACCTTCGATGAAAGTGATAGAGACAACATTCAGGATCCTCACCATGATAGTTTGGTAATAACATTATATGTGACTAACCATTATGTGCGCAGGATCCTCGTAGATGGTGGAAGCTCTGTCAACATTATTCAATTAGATGTGCTGAGAAAGATGAATATTCCTGAGGATGAGATCGTTACCAGTTCCTCAGTATTGGTTGGATTCAGCAGAGAGACTAAGAGCACTATTGGGGAAATAAAACTCCCAGTATACGTCGAAGAGGTAAATAAAATACAAAAATTTTGTGTTATTGACTGTTTGTCTTGTTGCAATATTATATTAGGCAGGCCCTGGATACACGACATGAAAGCAGTCCCCTCCACCTATCACCAATGTGTGAAACTCCCAAGTCCATGGGGAGTTATCAAAATCATCAGCGATCAACAAGATGCAAAGAATTGCTACACATCCTCTATGAAGTGCAGTGCCAAACCCTAGCAGGCGTAGCAATTACAGAAACCAGCATCAAAAGAGAAGAAAGTTTGCACCTGAGAGAAACATAATTATCCAAGAAAAAATTGAAAGACTTTTGAAGGAAAATATGATCAGGGAAGTTCAATATCCCCGATGGTTGGCAAATGTGGTGGTTGTGCAGAAAAAGAATGGAAAATGGAGAGTTTGTGTAGATTTTACAGACTTGAATAAAGCCCGTCCTAAAGATCCATTCCCTCTACCACACATCGATTCGATGGTAGATGCTACAGCTGGCCACGAGATGCTAACATTTATGGACGCATCCTCAGGATTTCACCAAATCCAAATGGAGCCCTCAGATCAAGAAGACACAGCCTTCATGACTCCCACAGGTATTTATTGTTATATTGCTATGCCCTTTGGACTTAGAAATGCAGGTGCAACCTATCAGAGGTTAGTCAACATGATGTTCAAAGAGCAACTGGGGGACATGATGGAAGTCTATGTTGATGATATGGTGGTAAAGTCCAAGAAAGCTGAGGATCACCTCCAGGATCTCAAGACTGCATTTGATATCCTCGACAAATGTAACATGAAGCTGAACCCTGCAAAGTGCCATTTCGGAGTGAAGGCTGGAAAATTCTTGGGATACATGATCACCAAAAGGGGAATAGAGGCGAGTCCGGAGCAGATACAAGCTATCCTGAATCTAAAATCCCCAGCATCAGTCAAGGATGTTCAAAGGCTAACTGGCAGGATAGCAGCGCTCAACAGATTCATATCCAGATCCTCAGAAAAGTGCAAAGAATTTTATGATATCCTGAGGAAAAATAAGAAGTTCGAGTGGACCGGTAAGCATGAGGAAGCTTTAATGTCCTTAAAAGCTTATCTTTCTTCTGCCCTTCTGCTGGTAAAACCCGAAGAAGGTGAACCTCTATCTCTATATCTAGTTGTATCAAATAATGCTTTAAGTGCTATGTTAGCCAAAGATCTCAAAGGCCAACAACATCCCATCTATTATGTAAGTAAGAGTTTATTAGATGCTGAAACCAGGTATTCTTATCTTGAGAAATTAATTATAGCACTTATTAAGGCATCTACTAAACTTAGACATTATTTTGAAACTCATCATATTCTTGTTAAAACTAATTACCCTATTAAGTCTGTTTTGAGGAAACCAGAAATGTCAGGTAGGATGGAAAAATGGGCTGTAAAGCTGAGTGCATATGATATAGCATATGAACCCAGGACTGCCATCAAATCCCAGGCATTAGCAGACTTTGTGGCTGATTTCACCAGTGAACTTAAAGAAGAAGCATACTTGGAAGTCCAACAACTGGAAGAAACCAAAGATAAGTGTACTCTATAAACTGATGGTGCTTCAAATGTTAGAGGAACAGGTCTCGAGATCCTGCTGAAATAGCCACAGGGGGACATTATACCTCAATCCA
Source organism: Bidens hawaiensis (assembly GCF_021521415.1). Classification (NCBI taxonomy): domain Eukaryota; kingdom Viridiplantae; phylum Streptophyta; class Magnoliopsida; order Asterales; family Asteraceae; genus Bidens; species Bidens hawaiensis. The sequence continues at coordinate 27,054 of NW_027494823.1, forward strand.
TATCCTGCGGATTCCAAGCCACAAACAATGAGGCAGAATATGAAGCTTTGATAGCAGGATTACAACTAACATTCGACATGAAAATCAGGTTTATTCAAGTACATGTTGATTCATTATTATTAACTAATCATTTTAATGGTTCATATACTGTTAGAGGAGAGAAACTGATGAGATATTTAGAGCTAGTAAAAAAAACTAGCAAAATGTTTCGAAATGTTTGATATTTCACAGGTACCTAGAGAAGAGAATGTTGAAGCAGACGCCCTAGCATACTTAGCTTCATCCTTCAGAATACCGGATGGTGTCAAGATTCCCATCATACACATCCTAAGCCCAGCAATAGGAGAACAAGGTGTTAATGAAATATCAGAAGATGGTGGAGATATGAGAATCAAGAATCCTGAGGATAATGAAAATTCCTGGATTATCCCAATCAGGAGATATATTCATGATGGAGTTATCCCAAAGGATGAAAACCCCAGAGCTTTTCGCACAAAGGTAAACCCATATGCTATAATGAATGATATATTATATAGAAAATCTCTTGCATGACCATATCTTAGGTGCTTGGAGAAGACAGAAGCTCAAGAAGTTCTTCAAGATATCCATGAAGGAGATTGTGGGAATCACAATGGGGGCAGAGCATTATTCTGCAAAATCCTGAGGACCGGATATTTTTGGCCAACGATGAAGAGAGATGCTATGAGTTATTCCCAGAAATGTGATGCATGTCAGAGACATAGCAACATTCTCCACCAGCCAGTAGAACCCTTGTATCCTATTATATCCCCTTGGCCTTTCATGAAGTGGGGTATGGATATAGAGGGAAAGCTACCAAGAGCTCCGGGAGGAAAAGTCTTCATGCTGGCAATGACAGATTATTTCTCAAAGTGGATTGAGGCCAAGTCTTTTGTTCAAGTTAGAGAGAAAGAAGTTATCTCATTCATCAAGCGTAATATTATGACAAGATTTGGAATCCCGACAGAGATAGTGTGTGACAATGGCTCGCAGTTCATCGGCAAGAGAACCACCAACGTCTGTGCCAGTTGGGGAATCAAAATGATCACTTCAACACCTGTCCATCCTCAGGCTAACGGACAGGCCGAGTCAAGCAACAAAATCATTATCAATAACCTGAAGAAAAAGTTTGGGTCTAAGAAAGGAAAGTGGGCTGAGGAACTACCCTTTGTTCTTTAGGCAGACATGACCACTTCAAAGAATGCTACTGGTCAGACCCCTTTCTCATTGGTGTTTGGAGCTGAAGCAGTTATCTCGACAGAGATGGTTATCCCTACAGCTAGAGTCAGTCATCAAAATTCCGAAGATAACACTCAAAGTCTACTTGAAGATTTAGATGCAGTAGAAGAACTCAGGGATTTAGCAAAGATCAGAATGGCCTCTTATCAACAAAAGATAGCAAAGTCCTACAACAAAAATATTAGGGTTCGTAGATTTCAAGAAGGGGATTTGGTTCTCCGAAAAGCCTTTCAGAATACTTCAAATCCTGCAGATGGAAAGCTTGCACCAAAGTGGGAAGGTCCTTACTTGATAGATTCGGAAGCAGGAAAGGGGGCATATAGATTGTCCACTTTGGATGGTGACTTACTACCAAGGGCTTGGAACGCTATCCACCTCACAAAATATTTTATGTAAGATTTCTATCCCGAGGATAATTCAACAGTAAAGTTAAACAACTAAGGTACATATTCTAATTTATCTTTTTATTTTTCAACATTATTATTCTTCTATCCTGGTACTGACTTAAGCATCGGAGGGGTGTTAGCAAGGCTAACACCCACCCCTCACTTAGAGTTGACTGTTTTGTAGCTTGAAGATATGTGGTATCCCCACATGGAATGGAGTCAATTTGGGCTTTGTCGCCAGTTGGCCTTTGTCGTCGTTTTATTTCTAAGGTTTAAGGGGTTTTCACCTCTTCTCAAGGGCCTTGTCGCCAGTTGGCCTTTGTCGCCAGTTATGGTATTATTCAATACTTTCTAAGGTTTAAGGGGTTTTCACCTCTTCTTAAGATCGCCTGTAGCGCACGTTTATTCGGCCGTAGTTTGAGAGACGGGGCCAGCACATGAAATATAGTGACTTGTTACCTCGTTATCTTCAGCTATTGGTTTGAATCTCAAGTTTATGGTAGACGTACAATTTCCTAAGGTTTAAGGGGTTTTCACCTCTTCCCAAGGGCCATGTCGCCAATTTAATCCAAAGGTTTAAGGGGTTTTCACCTCTTCTCAAGGGTCATGCCGCCAGTTTAATCCTAAGGTTTAAGGGGTTTTCACCTCTTCTCAAGGGCCTTGTCGCCAATTTAGGCCTTGTCACCGCTATATTTGGTCCTTGTCGCCAGAATTTCTGAAGTTATTCTCAGTATAATATTGCAGGATATCCTTATGATTAGAAGAACAACCTGAGAGGTAATCTTGTTAACAAGGTCGAAGTGGTCTATACCTTATCAAAGTTGATTACTAAATAATTCTGGTATGACTTCCTATTTTGCAATGTTCTTTATTTCCTTCTATTTAATGAATTTTATGACTTTATGATGGTTCATTAACTTAAACCTAAATTTTGTTTCTTATCTCACTTGGATTTCTAAATTCTAATGAAATCAACTTTATTGTGAAAATTCAATAACATAAACGAAGATAAAACACCAACATAAGTCATAAAAGGTTATTCTACTAATATTAAAAGTGCAGGAAAAGGATGATTCAGGTTTCACTCAAAAAAGAGCCCATCCACCTGAACCATCATATTGTCTTAAAGCAGGAAATAAAAGGTTTGGGCTTCGTCCTTAACCAGGATCCCTCCACCCAAACCGTTATCCTAAGCATACTACATTATCCTTACATAACCAGAATAAAAATTGTCCAAACAACCATCAAAAGCACATAAAAACCACTTGAAAACCAGGCCTAAACCTTATCACCTTCAACCTGGTCGCCCTCCTTCTTCTCCGACTCCGTCACCTCACCAGCCTTAGTTTCCATCACCTCTTCACTAGCACCAGCCTCCTTGACCACCTCAGAAGTGCCCACCACATCATCTTCCTCAATCTTCTCACCCCTCAGCATCTTCAGCTTCTTCCTCCAAGCCACAGAGTTCCAGGAATCCATCATGTAGCCTTTCGCTTGAACTTCCTCTAACATCTAGATCATCGACTCTAGGATACTGGTGGCTGCACTCTTCTTGGCCTCTTCGAGGAACTCAGTCTTCTCCAACTCAAATGAGGCTCTGAGATCCAAAATCTCTTTATCCTTCTTTTTGAGTAGCTTATCCTTGATGTCAGCAGCATGCAGAAGATCGGCAACCTTAGCCTCAGCATCCTGGGATCTCTGATGGTAACCTTCAGTTTTCTGTTATCCCCAAATTAACATAAGTTTTCTGCAGTTTACTATTTTCAGGATAAACGAAAGTACTTACTGTCCCAAGAAATTTGGCAAGAGCTTGCAGCTTCTCCACAGCGTCAGTAGTGCTCATATCGGCAAAGGGCTCGGGCTCGGTCTCGGCTGAAGTAGTGTCTTTCTTCTTCTTCTGTGCAGCGCTTTTCTGACGGGTCGTCGGAACTCTCACTATCAGAGAAGCGGTCTTGGAGTGTTCTTGCTTTACCACGGTCCTATCCTCAATGAGATCGTCCAGATCAACTAAGCTGAAAGAAGACTTTGGCTTCGGCATCCCTATACAACAATTTATCAAGTTATTCCCAAGAAAGTAAAATCCCAAGGATTTCATGAAAAACCCAAAAAACTTACCAGAAGACATCCTCTCAACAGACTTTGTAGCAGTTACACTTGTTTCTCCCGTTTCTTCTTCTAACCAGAACTCCCTATACTCTGGTGGAATCTTAAACAACGCCTTAAGACTTCTATTTATATTCTTCCTATACTTTACTAAATCCTCAAACACAACTGCCAACAAATAAACCATATTAACACAAAACATTTGCAAAAGAAATTCTATCATAAAGATTTCCTACCCTTGTGAACCCATTTAATAGGCAAGTTCATTCCATCGGGAATAGAGTCACGACGGACGAAAAAGAATTTTTTCTTCCAGTTAGGGTCACTAATGGACACCTTGGGAACCATGTAAAGACGGTTGGATTTGGATTGAAGGCAGTAGCGGAAAGACCCGTGTGTACGGAGGTTATAGGTGGCAGCTATCTCAGGTATACCAATCGACAACCCATGGGTTTTATTCAATCGATCTACGGTGGGCAAGACTCTCCATACCATCGGCATGACTTGGGATTAAGAGAATCCAGTAACGTCAAAGAACTCCTTGATAAGCGGGGAAAACGGATATGAAAGACCAATCGAAAAGGGGTAAAGAAAAAAGCAAATCCAGGTTTTGGAGGAAAAGTCAGCCTTGACTTTGGGATCATAGGGCCTAATAATAGCTTCAGCAGGTAGTAAACCCGAGACTTTTAGAAATCTAATATCTAGATCTCTAAAAAGACACTGGTCTTCATCGGTGGCCGGAATGTGAGCTTGATCGAAAAATACGTCCGAGGTTATGAAAGAGAAAGGATTGGGCGCTCGAGGGGTTCTCGTCCTCATTTTCGCTCGGATCGGAAGAAAAATTTCAAGAAATTAAAGAAGTTGAGAGAGAGGAACTGACCTGACTATGAACCGGTGGAGGAAGTATTATTTTGAGATTGGGGAATGGTTAGATTATAACTTGGAAAGTCGGTTTTAGGGCTTCTTCAATACGCGTGCGTGTCCTTTCAGTTGGCAGAAGATATTTAATTTTTCAAAATTTGAAATTTTTACAGCTTTCATGCATTATCTGTAAAAATTGGGGGCAATTGTTGGGTGTAAATTTTCTATCCTCAGGATGAGCTACGATTCAAGGATTTTGAGCTATCCCGTCAATGCTAATATTCCGAGGATGAGGTTTGACTAATTCAATTGTCCTATATTACTTTTTTTTGTTTTGCAGATAAGATCACGTGTTAAATATGCTGATATGAACGTGGACTTACAACGGTTAGTGCTTGAACTTCATCAAATGGAACGTGGGCAAGCAACGGATTATTGAAGAAATATTCTATGGTTTCCGGATTGTTTGGGATAACAGTTGTAACCTTATCTTATATAAACGAGCTGATATTATCACTAGAACACACACTCTCACGACTTAGCTTACTAGCAAACACTGTAACACATAGCTTACGATCACTTATCAGCTCCACCACTTGTAATCACCATTTTTTACTATTAATAATATTGACGGCGATAGTTTTCACCGTCCGGGGGTTTTTTGTGCCGGAGATTATTATAATCAAGTACCAATTCGACCAAAGATTATATTGTCAATCTTTGACCGGAGCAATTCGACCAAAGATTACGTTGATAATTTTTGACCGAGACAAGATTATCATAATCAAGGGTTTTTTCCCTCGTGATCATATCTCTGTATTCATTCATTTTACCATCAAGCACTCCACCTCACGCACTAATTTGATCAAAAGTTAGTTCGTTAATTTTTGACCGAAACAATGGTCACGTTGAAAACTTAAAGTTGTGATTCATATGGCGTTGAACATGGTATACATAATCTACAATTACCATGACAATTGATTATTATATACATATGTATACATAGGTTTTAACCTTATAACTACTACTGATTATAAACAATTACCATAACAACTGATTATTATAAATATATAATTAAATGCTACAAGTATCACATACCAACTTATTATTCACATATGTACACAACGAACAATTACTCACTATACACATATGTATAATGCACACAGCTACAATTACCATAACAGTTGATCAGTATACACATATGTACAAAAATCTTAATCTTATAACAGCTACTCATTATACATATGAGTACACCATATAAAAGCTACAAGTATCAAACACCAACTTATTATACATATATTTACAAGCCAAACAATTACTTACAATATGCATGTGTATAAAATACACGAGTTACAATTACCATAAGAATTTATCATTATACACATATGTAATCACAGTTTTTAACCTTATAACTACTACTCATTATACATACAAGTACAACGCACAAAAGCTACAAGTATCATACACTAACATATACTTTTATGTATATTAGCAAATTATACACTTCACATGTATTATAATTATTAATACATTTTCTTAGCTGAACTATTGAAATTTTGTTGTATAATGTCTTGGAAAATATTGTGAACTTCCTAGCTTGAAACTCAGCATGTCTTGCATGAAATTTGGTTGTATAACATCTTTTTCTCATCTTCTTTAACTCGCTAATTTTTTCCTCAAGATTTAACTTTATGTTGTGCATTAACCTTACATTATTCAGACAACTGTAACACCCTGTAACACCTCGGCTTAAGCGGAAATGCCTGAGTGTGATGAACAGATTTCTCAAAACATATGTGACACTATTAAGTGACAATATTATCATTAATTCATCGAAAGCATCAAGTACACAAGTTGGTGAAAATAAAGGAATTACAATGAAAATGAGGCATTCAAACACTTATTTAAAATATCCTAAGTCTAGTGTCTTCATCCATTTCATCCTCTAATAATTGTACATGTAGCATATATATAAAATAATGTCAACTAACTTAATAGTTGGTGAGTTCAAACAGTTTAAATACTACATAAAAACCATACAATTCCATGAAAACTTGTGTAATGCAAATAAGGGTACTTTGCACTCGAATCAAGGTCCTGAGTGTAAAGAATAACTGAAGTTATTTTCTAGTTGGGATTGTGCACCAACTTACTCAGATCGGGGTCCCTTTTCCACTCGAAACACGGTCCTGAGTGCAAAGGGGGGCATATGATCATACTTATCAAAGAAATCCATCCACGTAGTATTTGAGCAAGTAACAAGTAAACACACAAGTCCATGTTGCGAATTGTAGTTTGTAATAAGAATAAATAAGCAAATGGGTTTGAATACGATATATATGTTGCCCCCAAAATATGTAAAACGTTAAAAAGGGGGTTTGAGAAACTCACCTCTGAAATTGAGAAATAACTTGAAATAATACGCGAAGTTGCGTTAAAGGAACCGAAGCGGTCGAACCTCACAAACTATATACAAAAGAAAGAAAGTAAAAATGAAAAACAACTAGCGGGATTATAGAAATTTAATTGATTTAGTTTTATTTTAAAGATTATTAATTAATTTAGTATATTTTAGGGTATTTTATAATATAATATATTATAATCTTTAACGGTGAGTTAACGGTTTTATTGTTATTTTGTTATTAATTAACTATTAGCAATGTAATATTTATATGAGATTATAATGTTTATAATATATTGATTTTTAAACGGAAATAAACGTGAAAGCGATTACGTTAATGTAATATATAATAAACAATTTGATTTTTAATATTTTATTATTAACCATGTTTGTTCAAGACTTTAACGTAAAATTGAAGTTGGTTTTAGAGGAAATTTGATAATAAACTTCTAACAATATTATTTAACTATAAAAGTTTTTAACTGATTTAAATAATATTTTTAATGAATTTATTTTGTTTATATAATGAAAAGAAAAGGTTAAAAAAATATAAGCAAAAACTGGTCTGACCCGGGTTCGAACCTAGGTCCTTACGTCCACAGACCCATGGCTAACCCACTTGACCATTTTGTTTGTTTGTTTTTATAACAGAATCAAAAATTCTTTAACTATTAACTCATGTTCATCTTCAACCTCAGAACCCTAGAATATCAATTAGTTTAATCCATTTCATGCTTGGTTAATTTATGTTAAGAGTTTTGTTTCGTGCCTTATGATGATGGAAAACCATATAACACTAACTTGATTTGGTGTCGGATAGAGGGTGAACAGAGCTCGCCGGAGTTCGGTCTTGGACGGAATTATTAAGGAATTACAGAGAGTATTCTTTGTGTGTATTGATGTTACAGAAGTTTAGACGAAGGATTGCATTCTATTTATAGTGTCAGTTGGAGCGTAGGACGAGGAATTGGTTGTTATTGATTTTAAATTATATCCACGAGGTTACGTGAATTGAAATAGGCCTTTAAGGTTGTTAATGTGAGTTAATTAGTTTGATTACTGAGAGAACGTCATAGAGACCAAGATCTAGCCGCTAATCCGATAGATCAACAAGAAATCGGTACTTTAAATATAATACTTTATTAATAAATATGGATGAATACATTAGAGAGAATAATAAGTTATGGAGAGGATAACTTAAACTATGTACAAGTTCTCTACTAAATTATGAGATGAGCTCCCTATTTATAGGCTATTTACAATATACATAAAATACAAAGACTAAACCGCCTATAACTTATTCGATCGCTACGGACACCAAAACCGTGCACTAACAATTACAGGTCCTAATTAACGGAGAAATGTGTTATACTAACTAATTGGGTCAAAGAGCAAGTTTTACGGGTGTTAAACGAGTCGCTGGAGTTGTTTTTGGGAAGCCGGCGGCGATTCTCGCCAGAAAAACGGGATTCAGGGGGGGCTGGTGGGGTTGGTTAATTTTCTTTTAATATAATATTACATTTTATATATTTACACTTTAAACCCCTAGACTTGATAAATATATATAAATTAATTTTAAACTTTATTTACACAATGAACCCTGAACTTTCAAATGCTATATAAACTTGATATAATTTTGTATCTTTGGATTATTTTATATTATATTATATCCACATAGTTTGGATATTAGTTATTTTATTAACTTTAAATCCTGGAGTTTCGTTATGTGAACCAAACAAATAGAAAATGAAACTATAAATCGTCGTAATTAATATTAAATAATAAACAACAAATAATAATACATTGAAACGAGTCAATGGGTCGGTTTAACGAATACAAATACACATACGGATACGAATAAAAAAATTGACAAATGTAACAACAACCTTGGAACATGTTCCTACAAATAGAAATGATAACATGTTTTATTATTAAACATATAAGAATAATTATTGAACCAAATATTTAAAACTTTGAACATTACTTCCAAACATTTACTTTCACAATCTTTTAGTTTTTATCATTATCACATTCAATTTCATGGTCATCTTCACTTTCAATATCATGACTAATGCAATCAAAATATAACTATCAACATTTTGTCAGTTGTACACATATGTAAAAACAATTTGAACCATGTAGAAGCTACTTATTATACATATAAGTGAAACATACAAATGATACATGTATCTAGCTGTAACATCCTACTTTCGGTAATATTAATAAAGGAAATTTCGTTTATTCAATAATATGTCATTTATCAGTTTAGATAAATAAACTATTAGAGGGTGGGCATGGACATTAAAAGATAGAGTAAGGGATGGTAATGTGTCTTAGGTCCATGGGCTTAAGAGAGTATAAATACCACATAAACTCAAATCCTTTCCATTTTCATCCATCTCTACACCATAGCCTACACCTTCAAAAACACACACAAACACCCTTCGTTATCCCCAACCAAGATCCGAATGAAAAAAAAAACCCGAGCTTGCTAGTGTTAGAGCATCGTAACGAGCCAAAACCGACATAAAAACTAGATCGCATTTGTAAATCGATTCGTTTAAAGGTACGTTCTATAACGAAAACTTGTTCAGCTCGTTTAGTGTTCCTATATCTATATATAAATGGTAAACGTGAATCGAACGTAATGAATCTCATCGAAATTCGTTAACATCTGGTGGGTTAGATAATCACGTGTTAGGTCGTAGGTATTTATCCAAATACGCCATTTAAACGTGATGTTTGGATGTTTGGATGATTGGAGTTTGTAGGCGCTGGGTATGCGAGTAGAATGATGCCAGATTCGCGTTGTTTCATCGTGATTTGGTGGTTAATTGGAAATCTGGGGTCTGTTGACTATTATTGTTCATATCAATTTTGACTTTGACAACGGGAGTCAAAGATTGGATAACATCTGATATCCTTTCGTTATGATATACTAATGGCTGACCATTCTTTAAGCAATCATAACGAATGAGATACATGCATATACACTTGTAACGAATGAGCCCCCATTCGTCCTATAGGAGTCATGAATGAACTTATTCATTCGTCATCCATTCATTCGCAATGAGGAGACAGCGAATGGAGCCATTCGTTATAGATACATTTGTGTGCTCCTGTAACGAATGAACCTTTCATTCGTCTTAAAGAAAGCACGAATGGCATTAGTAATTCGTTATGCACTCATTCGTCTCGTTAAAACTCAGATCAAGCCATTCGTTATAACGAATGGAATCATTCTTCATAATGAATGGGATAGCGAATTGTGCTTGTCCAGAATGAAATATTACTTAAATATTTAATGAAAATTGGGTTTCTGTTGAACTTTTTAGTAAAGAACAGTTAATAAAAATAATTAACTATCGACCCCAGCCAGGGGCTCTGCCCCATGGACCCTGCTAGGGGCTGCCGCCCCTAGACCCCGCTGCCAGGGGCGCTGTCCCCGGACCCCCGTCCGTTGAGGGTTATATTAAACAAGAAATACGATATAGATAGTTATAGTTAATTGATACATGTAATTTTTATATAGTTAGTTGAGCCCAGTTAAAGAGAAGAGTTACCATTATTTCGGAAAGGAACCGGGCTCAAGTGAGTTTCTAACCCCACTTCCTTGTTATGTTTTCGGGGTTGTGTGCATACTTAATGTGATGGTTAATACACTTACCTTAACTGGTAAGTGTATGCTATGATGATTGATGTGATAATATGGTATGAATGTTATGAATGATGCTTGACGATGTGTGAGCTATCTTTGGATATTGCACGTATTGTTAGGGAAAGTAATGTGTAGTATGTCTAATATGAGATAAGTATGTATGAAAGTATGTAATGAAATGAGTATGTACGAAAGTATGTGTAACACCCCGGCTATAGCGGAATACGCCCGGGTGTGACGTACAGATTGCCAAAAACACATGTGACACTATTAAGTGACGATAATATCATTAATTCATTCAAAACCCAAGTACACAAGTTGTTCAATAAAACAAATACAAAGAGAAAGGAACAAAATATACGCCTTTTTGTTTATTATTTAAATAACCTAACTTCTAGTGACTTCATCCGTTTCATCCTCTAATAAAAGGTACCTGTAACATATATATATATAAAATAATGTCAACTAACTTAATAGTTGGTGAGTTCACACAGTTTAAATACTACATAAAAACCATACAATTCTTTGAAAACTTATGAATAGCACATAAAGGTTCTTTACACTAGAAACAAAGGTCCTGAGTGTAAAGAATAAATGAATGTCTTTTCCAGTTGGGATTATACACCAACGTACTCAGATCAGAGTCCCTTTTCCACTAGAAACAATGGTCCATGAGTGCAAAGGGGGGCGTATGATCATACTTATCGAAGAAATCCATGCACGTAATAATTGAGAAAGTAACAAGTAAACACACAAGTCCATGATGCGAATTGTAGTTTGTAAATAATAAATAAAATAAATTGTATTTTTTAAAGGATATATATGATACCCCCAAAATAGTTAAAAATGGTAAAAAGGGGGTGTGAGAAACTCACCTTTGAATTGGGATGACAATCTTCAAAATGAAACGAAAGCGCGTTATATGAAACCAAACGATCGAATCTCACGAGCTAGAAATAATAAGAACAAGAGAATTACTAACAAATTTGATGAAATAAAAATGTTGGTTTTATAGTTCATATGTTTTTATATATAAGTATTTTGTTACACATTTTTAAGTGTATTAATATTTAAGTTAACGGGTTTTCATGAATTATTATTATAATAGTACTTATAAAAATAAATATTATATTTGAATCATGTTTATAGATTTTATCGTTATCGGTATGTTTTATTTTAGAATAAACTTTTGTCTGTTTAGGATTTATAAAATTACAATGTTATATATATTATCTATATAATTATTTAACCAGATTTAACAAGCGGTTTGGGTATGTAAAAGTTGATACTTGAACGAATATGCTAACGGAAATTAAAACAACTTTTATTTAATTACAAAAACTAATTTTGTTTATTTTGTATGATTTATAAATATATATATATATATATAACTTATTATAACTAATAAAATGATTTTCAAAAAAAATAAAAAATGGGTTTGCTGTGACCCGGGTTTGAACCCGAGTCTTCATGCCCACACAACACACACACAACCACTGGACCAAACTAGTATTGTTGTTAAGAGATGGAAACTGGTAATTATAAACAACAAACTCAATTTCATCTTCTTCACGTAAACCCTAGGTTCTCAATTCTCCAGATTCGTTTTAGGTTTGATTGATTTGGGTTGGGGTTTTTGTTTGTCGGGTTAAAACGAATCAAAACCATGTATCATTTACCTCGAATGATGCCGAAAAGAGGTTGAACGATGAGTTGGCCGGAACCGAGTTTATAAGAACTATTTGGTGATATTAAGAGGTTTGTTAGTGTGATTTTATGTTTGTAGCACGTTTAGAAGAAGATTAGGGTGCTATTTATAGTTGTTTAATCCGTTGGATGATTAATTCGAGTTAATGAAATTTAATTATTGTCCGGCAGTTTAGGGATGAATCCGAAAGTTGTAGTGTGTTATCACACATAATGGGTCTTGATTAAGCTTTAAGTTGATGGAGAAACGAGTTATATCACTAAAATTGATTAAAAATAGCGTTTCGGGATGTTTTTAAGGTCGCCGGAAGTTATGTCGTTCGCCGGAATTTTGGTCTGCCGGAAAAAAGTGGAAGAGAAGGGGCAAGGGGCGGCTAGGGTTTATTAATATTATTAAATTATATTTTAAATTTCCAATTTTCACTTTAAGCCCCTCAACTTCTTAAATATATATGTAAACTGTTTTACTTTATTAAGCTTTAACCCTTCAACTTTATAACAATATATAACTTAATTGAAACTTGGTATATTTTATTATCTTGGGATTGTTTACGTTGTATACCCATATAGTTTGGAGATTGTTTATTTTATAAACTTCTCGGAGATTAGTTATTTGAACTACACAGATAGACAATAAATGAATAATAACTATAATTCATCGTAATTAATATTAAATGATAAACGAAAAATATGAATTTATTGAAACGACACAACGGGTCGGTTTAACGAATACAAATACAAATACGAATACGAATAAAAATTGACAAATGTCACAGTATGTTTATATAAAGAAAGGTATGTATGGTTATCGGATGGATGGAATGTATGTTTAAAAGGGGAACAGACCCTAATAATATCTGCGAATGTAGGGAACATACCCTAATAATATCTGTGAAGGTTATAGGGCGGAATGCTCTTTAAAATGTATATGTATGGATGAAATTATGTATGTACGTATGAAAGAAAGGTAATAGGCTAAGTATGAATATGTAACTTTGGATACATATATATATATATATATATATATATATATATATATGTAAGTATGTGAATGTATTGTATGTTGCCTGATTAACTAGAACTCACTCAGCGTAGCTGACTTTTAGTATGCACGCAGGTGAATAGGTTGAGGCAGCTAACTTGAATAAGGACACATGGCATTGGACTGAAGACACTGGTATCTTACGAAAATGTTATGATGTTATTATGGTTTATGTTTTAATTTGAAAGACAAAAGATGTTTAATTTGAAAATATTTGAACGATTCTGTAATATATGTTTGAAGTTTATTATTCCGTTAAAAGTTTTAATTAACTATGATATTTGAAACTGTGTTTATGAGTAAACCCAACGTCCAAATAGGGCACCAGGATTGAGGCCTTACACTAGCACCAAATTATTATACATAACGTATGTATAAACAGAACAATATCTTAATATACACATATGTATAACATACACACGCTACAATTACCATAACAATCGATCAATATACACATATATACAAATATTTAATTCTTATAGCTACTACCCATTATAAATATAAGTACAACATACAAAAGCTACAAGTATTGAACACCAACTAATTATAAACATATGTACAAACAGAGCAATTACTCATAATACACATATCATCATCAAACAAGCTACAATTACCATAACAATTGATCATTATACACATATGTACACATATTTGATTAACCTTATAACTACTACTCATTATACATATAAGTACAACATACAAAAGCCATAACTACCAAACACCAACTTATTATACACATATGTACAAACATAATAATTGTTTACAATACACATATGTGTAACATATAAAAGCTCCAATTACCATAACAATTGATCAAAATACATGTATGTACAAACATTTTAACCTTATAACTATTACTCATTATACATATAAGTACAACATACATAAGTCATAAGTACCAAACACTAATCTATTATAGACATGTACAAAAAAACACTTATAACTCATTATACATATATATGTAACATACAAGCTGTAATTATTAAACACTTCATATATGTATAACTTTTATCTAGTTATAGACAATCTTTTCAGTATTCAATAATCAATTAAGTATATTCAATATAAATTTATTTATCATTTATTAAATATATATATATATATATATATATATATTCAATATTCAATTCATATGTGGCTCAATGTAATGTATTAAATTGATATTAGAGCTATGTTTTTACTACATACATATCTATGCAACGTTTGTTTAAAATATGTAAGAAAATACATTCAACAGATACACACAACACTAAACAAAAAAAGTCATTTGATTCATAAAAATTAGCACAAATCAATAGGAATGCACATGAAAAACTAGCAAAAATAGAATTAAAATAAGAGGAACTCTCAATTTCAAGTTCAGTTATAATTAAATTAGCAAATGAAAATTTTGATTAAAGTCACCGGAGCTAGAATCGGTGGAACCACGGAAAGATTTTAAAACGAACAGGATCTCCGTTGAAATTTCAGATAATCAAACCTTCTAGATCCCTATTATCCAATGAACATATAAAGATTAGGCATAAGATTATACACGAAAGCTCGACATCTTAATCTTCTTCGGATGCATCTGATCCTCACACCCTTGCAGATCAAACTCCGCAACGTCTCACTGTAAAAATACCTAAACCATCTATGTCCAATTCCACTGATGATCTATTTCCGGTTAACCTTCAGTAACCTCCGGTGAAGAAGATGGTTTCAACAGATTGATGGGGCGATTATTAAAAAAACGCTAACCTTTAGTCGTTCATATGTATAGAGAGACAGGAAATTGATTTTTATTTTTAGAATTGGTTTCATATTTCTTTGTAAAACATTAAATATGAATTTACATAATAGCCCCTTTAATTTCTTTTAATCTACATAGATGGCATTATTTTTAATAACCCTTAAATTTTTTAGTTAGTGGCCCATACCGGTTCTTATTGTTCTTAAAAACTCAATGGTTCTTTTAGGATTCATACCCTATATATAGAGTAAACTACGGTTTCGTCCCTGTGGTTTGTTCAAATCTGCGGTTTTAGTCAAATAGATTCAAATTTACGATTTTCGTCCCTATGGTTTCATTTCACATGTAATAAAACCCAACCCCACAAACCTCATTAAGTCTGTTCGTTAAACCCAGGAGCGCGCACCTCACGTGAGTGGTAGTATTGTCCATTTTCTTCCTAAATAAACCCCAGCCCTAATTAGCAAGCCCTCTCATGTGAGGAGCTTGGGTTTATTTGGGAAGAAAAGGGACAAAACTACCTCTCACGTGAGGTACACATTTATGGGTTTAACGATCAGACTTAACGGGATTAGTGAGGTTGTGTTTAACTGCAAGTGAAATGAAACCACAGGAACGTAAATCACAAATTTAAAACTATTGGATTAAACCGCATATTTGAACAAACCACAGAGACAAAAACCACTGTTTACTCCTATATATATAGGGTAATGATCCTAAGAGAACCCTTTGCAAATTAAGAACTTTGATAACCATTTTGGACCACTAAAAACATATTTAAAAAAATAATAAAACAAAAAAATAACAAAAATTTTTAAAAAAGTAAAAAAAACCAAAATTCTTATATTTCATTCCGGTTTCGTAAAAAAACACCGTCTTATACACATATGTATAATTTTATTTAATCTTTAGTTACGTAATATACACATATGTACAGTATCATTTATCTTAATTTATACATATGTGTATATAATTTAGCTAAACCGAGTTTTTTTATGAAACCGGGATGTTAAAATAAGAATTATGGTTTTTTTACTTTTTTTCATTTTTGTGTTTTTTTTATTTTATGATTTTTTTTATTTTTGGGTTTTTTGTGGCCCAAAATGGTTCTCATAGTTCTCAATTTTAAAAAAGTTCTCTCATGATAATGATCCTGATTCTATATATATATATTAAAATAAACTAAAAAAATTCGTGTAACACACCGACTAAAAAGCTAGTTACAAATAGAGTAACCAACAATGAAAATCATATAAAATGTAACTAATAATCTTAATTTCCAAAAGTAATAAACCACAAACAAATCACAAATAAATTAATTAACACTCAAGTTGGATGGTTGATGGTTAGACTTTGATCGCCAACTACTTTTTGTTCATGTTCGATGATTGATGGTTCGACTTCTAAAATTCCAAGTCTGACCTCATTATTAATATCTTTTTTTAAAGTGTATGGATATTATGTTTGGCAATTGGGTATTTAGTGGGATTTGGGTTTGTTTATTCTATTAGTGGTGGACTTATCCGTCAATTTAAATGTCTATCAGAATTTATGTGTCACTCTCTGGTTGCTCGTCATCTGCTCTCAAGCCATTGTTGGTATGGATAGTATGGATAGTATGGGTCTCATCAAACCTGATAGTATGGATAGTATGGGTCTCGTCACATGCTCTCAAGCCATTGTGATTTAAGGCTTATCAAGCTTTTGACTCGAATTTGCGAGTATGGATAGTATGGGTCTCATCAAACCTGATAGTCCTTAAATGAGTTATAACATCTCATTTATTTGTGAAACACTTTCATAACCAAAAACAATTTCCACGGGTCATCGGTCTCACCAAACTCGGATAGCTCTTAAATGGGTTATAACATCTCATTTATTTGTAAAATAACCTCTTAATCATCAAACAATAATGTTCACAGTTCATGGGTCACATCAAACCCAAATAGCCCTTAAACGGGTTATAACATCTCATTTATTGGTGAAACACTTTCATAATCAAACCCGTATTTAAATTCTCTCATTTACAAATTCTCAATCACCGGTCTATCCTCTCCATCACCGGTTAATTTTCGATTAACACCCACCATCGTCAGCCTCCCCTCTCATGTATTAACTACCGTCGTCACCTACATCAACCATCTCTTTTTTATAAGACAAATATTTGTGTTCATGTTTATTCGTTTAAAGCAAATCAACATGTTCGTTTTTTTTCGTCCGTTATAAGTCTACAAAACATACACATCTAAATTGAAAGAGTCCAAACGTTAAATAATATAATGAACGTAACAAACTAATATGTACGCATTAAATCAAAACAAAACTTCGTTAAAAATAGAACAAATCATTACAAAATATAAATTAGTAAAACGATTAAAAATAAAAGCCAAAATAAACCCTGTAAAAAAATGTTGGGACTTATATTTTAGACCGACGCATCGAATTAATCTTTGGGTGAAAAATATATTATTTTGGTCTCAACCAAGGGTGGATGGCTTGAAGACCAAGTCATGCTAGGCTAGTATAAATAGATGTTTTTATTCATTTGTCTAGTATGAGTGACTGTATTGTGTATATGTGAGATTTAGGGTTTTATCCCTTTGAGAGAGTCTCTGCCTCCAGGATGAGCTCTTCTGGTGGTGGCTGAGATATTTCTTAATTGATTGTATGTATGAGTGTTTCATCTTAATGAGAATCATTCGGCTAATATTTCATACTACCGTTTCTATCTTGTTTGTGTTTTGATTACAATTGTTCATCCTACTTTATTGTTGATTGTTAATCAAATCAGGCTCTCTCCCAATACACCTCATCCGTCCAACTAACATCATTCAAGAGTGAATACGAGTTAGATTCGATCCTAACCCTAGATCCGAGCTCCACACCGTTGATTAGTATTGACTATTATTCACGCTTCCGCAGCGGGGCTCGGTTCTGTCAATTGGTATCAAAGCCTGGGTTACCGAATCGTTCAGACTAACCGCTGAACTGATTCATTTCGCTCTTGAATCCACCATGGACATTAAATGATGAAGTTCGTTGAAATTATTTTTTGGGGGTTTTGAAATTATTTGATGATTCGAAAAAAAGTATATGGATTGATGTTTGGGTTGATGACTCGTTTGGAGATCCAACATCAATTTCATGTTTATTTGGTCAGAACGGTCCAGATCTGATGTAACAGTGTTATTTTGCTCGTTTTGGGGCAACACTGTTCATCTGATTATTTCTAGATCTGAAAAGGTTGATTATGATATGAAGATAGGTTTCTTTGACTTCGAGATGACTTGGATAGGGCTATAGTGATTAATTTCAGATTACGAAACTTGTTTCTGGATTTGAAAAATTAGGGTTTTCTGTGCTCGTGCTGCAAAAACAGTAGATGTTTGTTGAAAAATATTGCCGATGGTACAAACTAATAAGGAGAATGTACAAGTCAAGAATGAACAGGTACTAAAGGCAATTTCATCATTGTTTGTGGCAGCAGATGCAAAGTGAATATTCGAGCAGGTTCTGCAAGGGCAAATCAGTGACTGATGACGCAGAAATGAAGTTTTGATGTCTCGAGCACAATATGAACAAATAAGATTGGACTCGAGTATGGAAAATGACTAAGTGTTGCTTCGAGCACAGGAGGTGTTTTGCCCAAGCACATCTTTGTTTGGCTCGAGAACAGGTTATTTCGAGCACATCTTATATCGAGCATATCAAATTCGAGCACACTTTGTGAAACCCAGAGCATGTCCTTTGTCTTCTCAAGAAAACTATCTTTAAGTCTCGAGCACACTTTGTTATTTAGTCGAGCAGACTCTTTCTCGAGCATACTTTGTTTTGCCATGAACAATTATGCTTGTGAAGAGAAAACTCAAATTTATGTCAAGCACACCCTTGCTCCCGAGCACACTTTTGCTCCCGAGCATGTTTAGTGGAAAATGAAAAAGCACTAAGTAATCCGAGCACACTTTTGTTTCCGAGCACTAAGTAATCCGAGCACACTTGTACTTCCGAGCACACTTTGTGCTAGTTGAAAATTGAAAAATCACAAGTGTTTTGATTTCCGGGTACACTTTATGCTAGGAAAGTGCTTCCGGGTACACTTTGTGCTAGTGCAAAAAATGAAAAATCACAAGCACTCCCGAGCACACTTTTGCTCCCGAGCACACTCTGTGCTTGGTGAAAAATTTGAAAAATCATAAGTGTTTTGCTTTCCGAGTACACTTTGATTTCCGAGTACACTTTGATTTCCGAGTACACTTTGCTTTCTGAGTACACTTTGTGCTTGGAAATGAATCAAAGTATGCTTTGTGCTTGGAAATGAATCAGAGTATGCTTTGTGCTTGGAAATGAAACCAAACATACTTTGTGCTAGGAAAGTGCTCCAAAGCACATTGTGTGCTAGGAAACGGAGTTTGTGAAACTTTTCAAAGTTTTGAAGAAACTTTTGAGATTTTTAGTACCGTTGACCGTTTGACCAAGCTGTTCTCTACGGAAGATATATACCAGGGGTATTTTGGTAATTTTTCTCCAATCAGCAACAAGCTTATGGAATTCAAACCTCATCCAATTTCACGACTTCATCAAAAGCTTTACAAGAACAAGTGTTAACCAAGCTTAAGGATTTAATCACTTTTAGTGTCAACCAACTTTTGAATATGTTTATTTGAGATTTTTACAATCTTGATGAGGATGATCAAGATTGTTTCACCCACACTTGATTTGAAGACACATTTATTAAAGAAAATTGCAACGAAATTGGGGGAGTAAAAATCTTTGAATTTCATTGCAAATGGCATGCTTCAAATCAAGTAAAAGACTCGAGTTAAGGAAAAGTTGATCAAGATTAATGATCCAAGGTTTTTCAAAGACATTTCATCGTTTGTCTGTTTTCAGATTTCCTAGTACGGATGAGAAGATAGAGTCATCTCAAGTAACAATGTTGAAAGGATGATCAGTAGAGTTCAACCTCCTATGAAATAGTCACTTGAACAGTCAAGAACAGTTTATGGTTGAACTTGAATGCTATCTTAATTCTGGGAATGGTTTGAAGATGATTTACATGGGAAGAAACGGTTTTGAAGAATTGAAGATTATTTGATAATCACAATGTTTATTTCTTTTTGTGATAACCTTGTTACTTGAAGTTGATCTTTGAAGTTTAACGCCTCGTTCATATGCCCATACAACTATATCCAAAAGTGATATAAGAGTGATGATTCGAAATGAACAACGGGAGAAGCTTAACGTGAGGGGGAGAATTTCAATGAAAAACAACGAGTTATGAGGTGATCATGGAAGAAATTCGATGGCATCGGTCTAAGGGGGAGATTGTTGGGACTTATATTTTAGACCGACGCATCGAATTAATCTTTGGGTGAAAAATATATTATTTTGGTCTCAACCAAGGGTGGATGGCTTGAAGACCAAGTCATGCTAGGCTAGTATAAATAGATGTTTTTATTCATTTGTCTAGTATGAGTGACTGTATTGTGTATATGTGAGATTTAGGGTTTTATCCCTTTGAGAGAGTCTCTGCCTCCAGGATGAGCTCTCCTGGTGGTGGCTGAGATATTTCTTAATTGATTGTATGTATGAATGTATGTATGAGTGTTTCATCTTAATGAGAATCATTCGGCTAATATTTCATACTATCGTTTCTATCTTGTTTGTGTTTTGATTACAATTGTTCATCCTACTTTATTGTTGATTGTTAATCAAATCAGGCTCTCTCCCAATACACCTCATCCGTCCAACTAACATCATTCAAGAGTGAATACGAGTTAGATTCGATCCTAACCCTAGA
This sequence comes from Bidens hawaiensis, assembly GCF_021521415.1. Lineage (NCBI taxonomy): Eukaryota > Viridiplantae > Streptophyta > Magnoliopsida > Asterales > Asteraceae > Bidens > Bidens hawaiensis. The sequence goes on from NW_027494823.1 coordinate 48,001, forward strand.
TCCGAGCTCCACACCGTTGATTAGTATTGACTATAATTCACGCTTCCGCACTGGGGCTAGGTTCTGTCAAAAAAGGGGGCTCAAACTAGTTAGTTAGGCTATGTGTAGTGGAGGGGCTACAGAATGGGGCGATTTGCGTCATGTGGCGCCTAGTCAGCAAAGGTAGGTTTTTGTTATTGAGGTGTAATGGTGTTGTAGCCCTATATATATATATATATGTATATATATATATATATCACACAAAAGAATCTAATAATAATATTTTTCAAACCATGGTCGGCGATAAATATTCATCACCCCCCCCCCCTTTCGCCCCAAAAATCGCCCGGGGGCGGTGTTCATGCCCCTTTTCGCCCCTATACCTCACTCACTACACTTGGCCCGTAACATCCTACTTTTGATAATTATAAATAAAAGGAATTCGTTTACTTAAGGATGTGTTAATATTTAGTTAAGTTAAATAAAATAATTGAGTGTAGGTTTAGTCCATAAAATATGAAATAAGGGATTGTGATGGACCTTAGGTCCATGAGCTTAAGGGTATATAAACCCCTTAAACCTCCTTAAAACCCTAAAACCTCATTCCTATTTACTAGCCTCCATAACACACACAAAAACACTCCTCACAATTTTAGATCATATTCGAATCCGAACCAAGAAAGGTTTGTCCTCGATCTTCATCACACAAACAAGTAAAATGTCCATAGTCGCACGTTGAAGCTAACCCGTTGCCAAAATACGCCAAAAAGGTACGTTTTATATATAAAGGTTTGCTTTTTGAGGACGGTTTGCCCTAAGATTCGGTACAAAAGCAAATCGGGCCTTATTAACTAGGAAAGTTATGAATTTGGACGTAAACGAGGTGTTTTGGAATGAAACGGGACAAACGGGTAATGTTTGTACCATGTTATTGCAAGAAAACAATGTTGTTAGAGACCAAGGCTCATTTCTTATGAAAAACAGGCAAAATGAATCTAAAGGGGAGGCTGGAAAGTGGTGATAATGTAAACTACATTTGAATCGAGTCCTTAAGAAACTTGATTCAAAAGAGAAAGTAATCGAATCGAATGGCCCATAAAGTAATCGAATCGAATGGTCCAGAAACTAATCGAATCGAGTGGCCCCGAAAGAAATCGAATCAGATGGCCCAGAAGTAATCGAATAGAATGGCCCAAAAAGTAATCGAATGGGAAAAGTAATCGAATCGAATGGTAATTCGATTCGATTAGAATTTCCGTTCGATTAGAATTTAGAATTCGATTATATTATTCCAGCTCGACCCCAGCCAGGGGCTCTGCCCCTTGGACCCTGCTAGGGGCTGCTACCCCTAGACCCCGCTGCCAAGGGCACTGCCCCCTGACCCCCGTTCGTTGAGGCTTTTATTAATCTAGAAAGTATGATATGGATAGGATTAGTTAATTGATACTTGTAATTATTATACAGTTAGCCGTGCACAGCTAAAGAGGGGTATTATTATAAACTCAGAAAAAAACAGAACACAGGTGAGTTAGCCCCACTTCCTTGTCATGTTTTCAGGGCTGTGTGCATACTCCGTGTGATTATTTAATACACTTACCCTAAGTTGTAAGTGTATGATATATGAATGTTTATAAATAATGTGTGTATGAATGATGTATGTATGATATATGAATGTTGTGATTAATGTATGTATGAATGATGTATGTATGGTATATGAATGATACAGAGAAGGTTAAGGATATTTATGAAAGCATATAAATATAAAATGAAAGGAAGGTATGTATGAATTGATGGTAAGAGGGTGACAGCCCTAATAATATCTATGAATGAGGGTGGCAGACCCTAATAATATCTGTGAAGGAGGGTGACAGACCCTAATAATATCTATGAGGTTATTTGGCGAAAGGCTCTTTAAAACATATAAGTATGTATCTAAAGTATGATAAATTATGTAAGAACGAAAGTATGAAATAAAGAATGAAAGTATGTATGTATGCATAAAAGAAAGGTAATATGTTAAGTATGTAGTATGTATCTTCGGATATGTATATATGTAAGTATGTGAACGTATTGTATGCTGCCTGATTAACTAGAAATCACTCAGTGTAGCTGACTTTTAGTATGCACGCAGGTGAATAGGTTAAGGCAGCTCGCTTGAATGAAGACACATGGCATTGGACTGAAGATACTGGCATCTTGAGAAGAATGTTGTGATATTTTGAAATGACTTTTTAAATTATGTTTAAGAGTTAAGTGTCATTTTAGTACCTGTGGTTTTACCAATTACGCAACTTTAGTACCCTATTCTTTATTTTGTGCAAATGGCTACCTCATATTCAAAAATCTTGCATTTTTAGTACTTTTTTTAACCCCGTCAATTTCCATCCGTTAAGTCAGGGGTATTTGCGTACTTTAATTATTTAAATGAGAGGTATTTGGGTAATTTTACTACTATATTTTAGTTTTTATTTTTCTTTTCTCCTTTCCTCTCTCCCCGTCCATTAACCCATTTCCCCCAATTTATTTTCTTTAGAACCCTAATTGCTTTTCTCTCTTACTCTCTCATTTCTTTTCCTTCAAGCCATCTTGTATTGCAATTGTAACCACCACCTAATTCGATCAATTAATGATCATCATTCACCTTTGAACCCGTCAAATCCCAAAATCATATACTGAATTCCATTTCAATCGCACCATCTTTCTTAATTTCAATTTCATCACTTGGGTAAGAATTCATTCGTCTTTTTAATCTATTCGCATCTCACTCTAATTCTCAAAATTGTTGATCTTGTCTCGTCAATTTCGTTACTTGATACTGGTTTTAGGATTTGGGTCTGTAGATCTTGGTCGTATAGGATTTAATTTCATTCAGTTACCCTTGTACATATCCAGGGTTTGTAAATATTTTTACAGCTGGCGTTTTGATATATTTGGGTGAAGTTTATTCGGGTTTTATTGAATTCGGGTAAAGATTTGTTAAAACGATGTCGTCGGCCAGTGTGTGATTAGTCCGTTAAGTAATGACTCGGTTTTGCCGATGGGTCCGGTTTGTAACCAAGAAGATGTTATGATCTATTTGGCGATACCGGGGTCGGTGGTGCTGATGAGAGTGTTGGAGTCGGATTCGCTCGAGTTGGGGAATCAATGATCAGATTGTTATAAATTTGACGACCAAATTGATAAATTGGTTGATCGATTGATGAGAACTTTTGATTCTTGGTTTTGAAAATTATGGCTAAAACAAACTACTGGTTCAAGAATATAAAAAGGGAGAGAAAAATAAAAGAATAAAACAAATAATAATGAAAGTATGTGAATACCTTTGACTTAACGGATGGAAATTGACAGGGTTAAAAAAATACTAAAAATGCAAGTTTTTTGAATATGAGGTAACCATTTGCACAAAATAAAAAATAGGTACTAAAGTTGCATAGTTGGTCAAACCACATGTACTAAAATGGCACTTAAGTCTATGTTTAAAGACAAGAGTTTAATTGTTAAGAATATTTTATTGAATTTGTAATATATGATTGCTCTTTTTATTTTCCGCGAAAGTTTTAAATCATTCTGATATTTAGACCTGCGTTTATGAGTAAATTAAACGCCAAAGTAGAGCACCGGGACCGGGGCCTTATATGGCCTTATAAAAGAATGTTTTTCTAAAACCATTAACACATTTAGTGATTGGCTTTAAGCTGTAGAGGACTTTGTTTAAAAACTAGAGTTAAGTGTCATTTTAGTACTTGTGGTTTAGTCAACTAAGCAAGTTTAGTATCTATTTTTTATTTTGTGCAACTGGCTAACTCAGTTTTAAAAAACTTGCATTTTTTAATACTTTTTTTCTAACCCCGTCTATTTTTCCCGTTAAGTCAGAGATAATTTGGTAACTTCGTTATTTTCTTTGTTTTTTCCTTTTATTTTAAACACTTATATCTTGTAAACCCCACATCCACAATCATAACATCAAAATCCAAATCCTACATCCCCAAACCCTTTCTCCATATCATCATATGGTTTGAATTTTTACGATATTTGGGGATTTAGGATTTGGATTTTAATGTTTTGATTTGGGGATTTAGGGTTTATAAGCTATAAGCGTTTAACAGAAAAGAAAAGAAAAAAGAAAATAACGAAGTTACCAAATTATCCCTGACTTAACAAAAAAATAGACGGGGATAGAAAAAAGTACTAAAAATGCAAGTTTTTTGAAACTGAGGTAGCCATTTGCACAAAATAAAAAATACGTATTAAAGTTGCGTAGTTGACCAAACCACATGTATTAAAATGGCACTTAACTCTAAAAACTAATAGAGTCGCCGTTTAAAAGGACATTGGTGTCACTCGAAAACCTCGTACATACAACTCTATATATTTTTGAAAAAAACGATGTATTCTTGTGACTCGTTCGCTTGAAGCTAAGTTTAAAAGCAAGTTAAGCAAAATCAAATACTAAATCTTATAATCCATTATTCCATCCATAATAAAAAACACATTAAGATTCAATTTTTCAATAGAATTTTATTAATGCGGAAAAATCCATAAGAAAACGTTTTAAAATTTACCCATATCCTATTTGACTCGCCAATTAGAACATTCACGTTCAATCTATCAAAAAATGTTAGTGAAGTTTTTATAATATATAGAGTGGCTTAGGGTTTCTGAAAAGAAGAGAGAACAGTATTTTTTGTATATTTATATTTTGAAAGTGGTTGTGAGTGAAGAAAAAATAAATGGCAATGATAAATGTATAAAAAGTATTAATTAATTGAAAGAATGAAGAAAACATGGTGATTTTTAGTGTAATTTTTGATTTAGAGATCGAGGGTTGGATGTGAATGCTCTAAGACCTTGCTTAGAGTGGGACAAATAGTGTCAATTCAACTTTAAAAATTTCCCGTTATAGTTGTTTTTTGTTTCTAGTTATTTTTCTTTTTTTTGTTTTAGTTCGGGTTTGTATTTTCTTTCTTTTTCTTTGTTCAGGTTTCTAGCGTCTACAAGGTTCCCTTTGTTTTCTTTATATACAAGCCTTTTTCGAAAAAAAGAAAAAGAAAAAGAAAAAAAGGTTAGAAGGATAACGGATATAGTAAAAAAAGGGTTAGGCTAAATGTACCCCCCTGGTTGTTTGTCATACCCCCCCCCCCCTCCCCTCCCAATTGGAAAAATCAACTTTCATATTAACCCTTGAATCATATAATTTTCAAATTAGCACAAAAGTAAGGATTTAATATTATTTTTTTTACAAGTTGCGTTTTCTTTTTATGATTTCGAGTTTAGGGTTTTGGATTTCGGTTTTAGGGTTTAGGGTTCGGGTTTAGGGTTTAGGTTTCGGTTTCGGGTTTAGGGTTTAGGGTTTCGGTTTTAGGGTTTAGGGTTCGGTTTCGGGTTTCGGTTTTAGGGTTTAGGGTTCGGTTTCGGGTTTTGGGTTTATTTTGTAAAAGATAAAGTGGTAAAATAAGGATATTATAAATATATATACTATTAAAATTAAAAAAAAAGATATTATAAATATTTATAATATTAATATTAAAAAAATAAATTAATAGTAATACTTGATAGTTTTTAATTTGATATATGCAGCGGAGGTTATCAAATGAAAGTAATGTTGTAGGGACTAATATGTATATAAAATAATGTCAAGAGCTAATTATAATTTATGTAATAAGTTCAGGGGGAGAGTATATTTAGTAAAAATGGAGTAAGGAGGGGTATGTTTAGCAGCACCTTAAAAAAATGAATCTAGTGTAGGTGTTTCCTTTTCATAATTTATTCTTTTGCTTCAATCCTAAGATCTTAGGAAATCTCTTTCATTTACATTCAAGCCACCGAATGAGTCATTTTCAATTGGTTGAACTTGAAATGGAAACTCAACCTACTGATTAATTATAAATTCATGCTTCTTCCGTATCATGGGCTAGATGGAAATATCATATGGCGGTGTTGGTGTTAGCGGAGGAGGTGAAGCAAGGAAAGCGCACGTGGCAATGGCATGGGTGCAAGTGTTGAGTGGAGGATATCATGTGCTCACGAAAGTAGCTCTAAATGGTGGTGTGAACGAGATCGTTTTCTGCTTGTATCGTGACTTTCTTGCCCTTTCTATGCTTGCACCGATTGCCTATTTCCGTGAAAAGTTAGTTAATCATCTCTTAACAATATTCAATATCGAGTGTCCCTAGCTTGTAACCTCTTTTATTTATATTGTTTTTGCTAAATCATACTTAAGTCTTACGGTTGTTTTCGGTTTGAGTATTACCAAAGAAAAAAAGGAAAAATCAAAGTCATACAATCGTATATGTTCTGGTAATATATATTTGTTTTTCTATGGACAAGTCTAAACGTATCCTTGTTACTTGTCATACCTCACCTCTTAGAATATCATATGTAACTTGTCATATTCGCTCGTTTGAAAATTTTATTTTCTTTTGAACCGTTTTTCTTTGAAAAAAAAAAGTTAAAAAACATTGTTATAAACAAATACAAATTTATTTATTTATTTACAAATAATCAAAAACATTTTTTTATTTATAAAAGAAAGTTAAAAAAGCTCTCTCTAAATAATGAAAATCGTTTTGCTAACATTTTTCTAACTAGTATTTTCATTTTTCATAACATGTATCTAAATAATAACCATACAACGATTTGTAAAAACATTAAAGAACCCAAAAAGAAAACAAAATGAATTGAACTGTATATGTAAAACTTGATAGAGATGATATATTTAATAAGGTCAAGGATCTCAGATTTCAAGACTTTGCTATTAAAAAAGGGAATACTACATAAAATGGTAACCAAATTTGAAATTTGTTCCAATCAGGTCACTGATAAAAGCTTTTGTTCCAGTTAGGTTATTGAACTTTCATTTTTGTTCCAATCATATATATTTTACCAGGATTGCAGGTAATATAGTTTTTTTTTAATGCTCTTACTTTGCATAATTTTTAAAAGTTACGAAAATAAGTAAAAATGCAAAATATAATTTAAAATTATGAAAATTTGCAAAAAAAAAAAGTTCGAAAAATTGCAATAAATTGCAAAAGTTGAAAACAAAATGAAAAATGCTCAATTTTTTTTTTGTTTGAAAATTGCAATAAATTACAATCATTTTAGTTATATTGTTAATAGAGGTGGCAAATGAGTTGGGTTGGGTCGCAACGGTTCATGGGTCGGAACGGGTTATGGTTGAAACGGGTTAGGGTCGAAACGGGACACTTAAAAAAGGGGTTATTTTGGTTCGGATCGGAACGGGTTAGGGTCAACAGGTTCGGGTTAGAACGGGTCAAGGTCGGAACGGTTAAAAACGGGTTTAGGGTCAGTTTTTTTTGGACCAACGAATCAGCGCGTTTTCAACACGTTACAGCTCGTTTTAACAGCAAAAGCTCGTTTAAGCGATTTTTTTAGTTCGTTTCTGCACTTAACAGCTCGTTTAAGCGATTTTTCAGTTCGTTTCAGCACCTAACAGCTCGTTTAAGCGATTTTTCAGTTCGTTTCGGCACCTAAAAGGTCGTTTAAGCGAGTTTTCAGTTCGTTTCAGCACCTAACAGCTCGTTTAAGCGATATATATATATATATATATATATATATATATATATATATATATATATATATATAGGGGATGGTTCAAGAGAGAAATGATATTATTGCAAGAAATGTAATAAAATGAATATGGATCACTAGTTTTGTTTTAAGTTTTAAATGCTTAAAGCTAAATAAAGAAACTACTAATTATTCTATTTCTTCAATTAATATAACTAATAAACCATAATACTTATTTATTTAATTAATATAACTAAATAATTATTATAATTAGAAAATATTAAGAACTCATTTATTTTTATAACTTACTTTTTGTTTCTTAAATTTTTATCCTACACAAGTATAATTTATTCATACATTAAAATTTCTTTCTATCCAAAACTAATTTCTTTCAACTCAATATATTAATATCCATCAACACATACTTACATTATGATGAATAATACCAAAAAAAACAATTTTACATGTGTTTGCATTAGATATCAACAAAAAACATACAACCTACACAAAAAGCGTATAATCTACACTTGTTCCAAGAATACGACAACATATAACCTACACACGAAAAACATTTAACCTACACACAAAATTCATCATCAATAAAATACACACGCACACGAAAACATATAACCTACACACAAAAAATATATAACATACACACGAAAATTTTATCTTACACAAATACAATTTATTCATACATTAATTTCTTTTAAAAACCAATTTCTTCAAATTCAACATATCAATATCTATCAACACGTAGTTACACTGTGATGAATAATACAAAAACTATCTTACACATGGTTGCATTAAATTTCAATAAAAATATAAAACCTACACAAAAACATATAACCTACACTTGTTCTAAGAATAAGAAAACATATAGCTACATACGAAAAACATATGACAAACGCATGTGTAGGGTATGTGTATATTTGTGTAGTTTGTATAATTGTTGATGTCGAATTACATATGTAAGTTATATGTTTTTTGCATGTTGTACGTTTTTATTGCTCAAAACAAGTGTAGGTCATATAACTTTGTGTAGGTTGTATATTTATTGAACTTAAATACGTTGATATATGGTAATATATTGAGTGAAAATTATTTTTTTAATAATTAAAAATATAGTATTATATGAATAAATTGTATTTATGTTGAATAAAACGAAGAATGTGCAAATAAAAAATAAAACTAAAGCAGTGTTTTTATCTTTTTAATTATTATAGTTAAATTAGTTAGATATATTAATTAGAGATATTTATTATGGTTATATTAGTTGTATTAATTGGAGAGAGAGAGTGCATTTATTGTTGCATTTACATCTTTTTTATTTATTTTTATATAATTAATACCTAAAATAAAACTAGTGTCTCATATTCATTTCTCTCATTTCTTGCAATAATTTGATTTCTTTCTTGAACTTAAACCTATATATATATATATATATATATATATATATATATATATATATATATATATTATTAAAACTTACAAAATCATAAGAATATTTCAATTATATCTTACTTTGAAATAAAGTTTTTTTATTTCTTAAATCTTCGTTATTTGCTATTTGTAATTCTTAAAATCTTCATTAGTTCATATTTCTATATCACCTGTAGCTGATAATATTCAACTTTTTATAGAAACTGGTTTACAACATCTTAGATTTATTCAACACATGTAATAAATTGGTTTACGACATGGATTTATTAAGCACGTGTAATACATAGGTTTCTAACATAATATATTTATGTTTAAGAAAGTTAACTTAACAATAACAATAAACTATACACTTAAACATATGTCATCACCACTTTAATGGGGTGGACGTGAAGGTTTTCCTTAAGAATTTCCTCTTTAAGGTTGGCCGGTGTACACCAGTACTGGTCCGACGTGGCAGCTCAACTGGCAACCCTCACGCGCCTGGTCTCCCTGGAACACCACCCCGACCCCTAAACCCCTCACGCGTGACGTGACCTCCCTGTCTGTCCTCACGCTAGTCATGCGGCCAATGGCTCGTTTTCTTTTCTTTTTTTGTTTTTTGATGAAATGTTTGAAACTTAGAATAGAAGTTATGGGGATGGAGCATCACTTTGTTAATGGTAGGAAAGAAAATGAACGAAGAGAAAGAGAAGACGGGCAAGGTTGGAGATGATTTCTTTTTTATTGATATTTGTATTAACTAGGGAATCCTGCCGCGTTGCGGCGGCGCAACAACACAAACTTGGTCGATATCGAGTAAATTTGTTACGACACCGACACTAAATCAACCGGATAAATCTGTAGACATCCAAAATGGTCACCACAAATGTACAAACTTATGATCAAAATGCCATGAATCGACACAAACTTAGTCGGTGTCGACTATGTTTATTACGACACTGACACTAAATTAATCGGATAAATCTGTAAACGTCCAAAACAGGAACGACAAATGTACAACTTATAATCAAAATTACACGAATTTGGTCGGTATCAGTAGGTTTGTTACGATACCGACATTAAACCTAAAAGTAAGTTACTAGAAGCCCACAATAGTGGTAGCACTCGTATAGCTAATAGTATAAAGAAATAACATATTTAAAACGACGTTTATTCGATGGATAAAACCTGGGTGATGGTGATAAAACTCGGACATTGCGACAACAAGTCAACGTGAATTCAGCTGGTATTAGATATGTTTATTATGGTTCCAGAAAAAACCTAAATTACAAATTCGTCAAACTAAAATATTAAAACAAAAAAAACACATAAAATAATAGAAAATATAAAACATCATAAAAGAAGCAAAGAAGTCTCTTCGAACTTGGGTTGCAAGCAAGAGTGACTTAAATATAAACAAACAATAAAACAACCACCACGCTACGCAAACATAATTGGCTAAGGTGCTGTTTGTTTTTGCAGACATAAACTGTCTGCAAGCTGATTTCATCTGTTTTCATGTCTGCAACTGAAGATGTGGTCTGAAGATCTGCAAGCTGAAAATATAAGACTGTTTGTTTTTATAAGCTGATACTGTCTGCATAACTGTCAAACTTATCTCACAAGATAGAAGTCATTTATTCAAGTTACATCTAGTTTTTAGTCTTTGCTTGCCATGCCGATTTGGTTTTGGTGGGTGGTGGAAGGTGGTGGTGGTGGATGGTGGTAGTGGCGGCGGACGGTGGGTAGTGGCGGTGGACAATGGGTGGTGGTGATGGATGGTTTTGGTTGGTGGTGGACGGTGGTGGTGATGGATGGTGGTGGTGGTGGGTGATGGATGGTGGTGGTGGCGGTGATGGATGGTGGTGGTGGTGATGGATGGTGGGTGGTGGACGGTGGTGGTGATGGATGGTGGTGGTGGTGGCGGACGGTGGTGGTGATGGATGGTGGGTGGTGGTGGTGGCGGTGATGGATGGTGGTGGTGGTGGCGGACGGTGGTGGTGATGGATGGTGGGTGGTGGACGGTGGTGGTGATGGATGGTGGGTGGTGGACGGTGGTGGTGGCGGTGGATGGTGGTGGACGGTGGCGGCGGGGTACGGGGGTGGTGGTGGCGGCGTACGGTGGGTGGTGGTGTTGGCGGACGGTGGTAGGAGCAGTGGATGAGAGGGTGGCTGCAAAGGGAGAAGAGTAGGGTTTTTTTGTGAAGATGTTTTAAGCAAGATTTCCTTGCTTTTCTTTTAAGATGAAAGAAGATAACTTCAGATCTGTTTTAAGAAAAAAAACAAACAGTCTTCAAGGGTAATGTCTGCGCGCCTGCAGACATTAGCTCCCTTGAAGATGTTTGAAGAAAAAACAAACACCCCCTAAAAATCACTATGACTTATTAAACAATAAAAAAATAATAAAATGGTACTTTTAAGTTTTTGTGACACCGACAAATTAGTTTTTATGTATAGTATATAATTTTTAATATTGATTTTTTAAATTTGATTTTTATAAATAGTTTTCAATATGGAGATGAACCTTCATTATTTAATATTGATTTTTTAAAGTTATTATTTTATAAATTGTTTAAGTTTTAATTTATTTTATAAAAACTATAACTAAATATTAAATAAAAAAGAAAAAAATGGAGAATGACGAGAATAGTGTATACCCATGGTTTAAGGGTGAAGATGAATGATGGAGGGAGGCTGATGTGGCGTAGACGTGACGAATGATGTAAACGGAGATGAACCTTCATTATTTGATATTGATTTTTTTAAGTTATTATTTAATAAATTGTTTTAAGTTTTAATTTATTTTATAAAAGTTATAAATTATTGTCACACCCTCAAAATCCACTAACGGAGTTTTACCTTCAGAGGGTGTGAACTGGCAGGATCGGAATCATCAGTTATAATCAAACCATAAATTAAAGTTTCAAAACCATGAAAACGTTTACGAGTAATTTAAATGCGGAAGCGTAAAAACCTTTAATCAAAAGTTGCGTCACGCAGGACGACTTAAAACCAAAGATAATCGTTAAAAATAAGTTTGCAAGACAAAAGCGTTTTCAATCAATGCATGTTCCTAAACCGCGCGCCCGCCTCGGCTACCTGAGAATAACATACTAAAAGTGTCAACACAAGGTTGGTGAGTTCACAAGTTATATAAAATAAATCGTTTAGCGTTTGCGTTCAGCGTTTTACGTTAAGCGTTTTGCGTAACCACGTTACGGCGTTTTGCGTTAAGCGTTTTGCGTAACCACGTTACGGCGTTTTGCGTTAAGCGTTTTGCGTTACCAGATAGTGTTATGTCAAATTATATATCGATAGGTAGCTAGTCTATACAACAAGTATTACTAAGTGTTCGACACCGAAACTGACTCGTTTAGTAAGTGCCTTGTCACCAGGTCCTCCAGACCATGGTACGTGTTAGCCAAAATTACACCCGCTCGACCTCCAGTCGAGTTTAGCATTAGGTGGGGTTTGTCAAACCCAGTAGTACTACTCAACAGTGACTCGCTATTCTAAATATTAACCGGTTCGATGTGTAGGACTTCAAATATTTCGTTTGCCACTTAGCCTTTACAAGTGATATATAATTTATAACAAAATCTTAAATGCGTTGTGGAGTATGTTATCTCCCCCAAGTGAAAAACGTTTGAAAACAGTTTAAAGAGGGGAAAGTGAAACTCACTGTTTGCGAAGAATTTCCCAAAATAAATCACCAAGATGCGCGTCACCGAAAAACTCTCTCTAACGTTCTAAAACAACAAAGAGATTTTTCTAAGTGTCGGAATATTATCGAGTCTCTAGACCCGTCACATAATACCTATGCACATAACATGTTTCGTGTTTCGTTCGTGAATCGTGTGTGACTTTAACAAGTGTTTTTGTGACACATCACATGTGTAAGCAATCATATACGTGTCATGTATTTATAACGTACATTACTAGCAATTTTTCCCCGTAAGGGCATTTTGGTCAACAAATAACAATTAACTAGCCATTATTCCCCATAAGGGCATTTTGGTCAAATTATGACAATCAATTAGCAGTTATTCCCCGCAAGGGCATTTTAGTCAAAACATGACAATTATCTTGCAATCATTCCCCTCAAGGGCAATTTGATCAAAACACGATAATAAATTAGCAAGTATCATATTTCATGCATTTTCACAAAACTCAGCAGCTAGTTTCACCGAGACAGAAATCCTACTAGAAAGATTTACTACTTCACCGATCATAGCATCTCAATTAATTTATCAAAAATCATCACAGAAGCACATATGTCTTAGGTTTCCAGAACATATTTTATTACATTTTTATTCCTCATAGTTTTCTCACAATCATCAAATCATTACAGCAAACTCATAACAGTCAGATTCATGCACAACAGAATTTTATTTGCAATTCCCGTTAAACGAAAAATCCAATAAATGCAAGACCACTTGGGTTTGGTTCCTAACTCAATGAGTCAACTTCCAGAAGTGGAACCAACCCAATTGGTCTCGTAGTTCATGAGATATAACATTTACAACATAACCTAACAGCAGGTCTAACAGCACAGCTTTGCACAACGTTTTTGTAAAATCATAAAAGTTAACTTCTACTTGTCCAAAAATTACAAACTTATACTTTATAGAAACTAGACTCAACCTAGTTTACTGCAGTACCAATAATCTCAACCAATTTTCACGTTTACACTTCGTTACAGTCACTTAAACATCATGTACACATTCTGTCCAGAAACTGTTTGCATCCAAACTCAATATATTAACAACCTATGAACTATCATGCATTCATATGACCCTCTAAACTCCATAAACACCATCCATGCACATCAATTACATATTACATACTTGATTAGGGTTTGTGTTTGAACTCAAATCAAAGACACAATAATTTACATGCAACAAGATTCAATCTAGTTATCAAATCATCATCAATCAACAACAATCATGTTAACTTCATACATACATGAAATCGGCTCATCTAGGGTTTTCAATTAACCCATTAAACATCAAAATCAATCAACAAGAATGTAAAGGATGATCAATTATACCTTCCTAGCACCTAGTTCTTCAATCACAAGCTTGATTTCTTGATGTATGTGTGTGCAAAGTGGACGGCAGCCAAGGTTTTGGGGTGGGAGGGTTCCGATCGGGGTTGGGTTTATAATAATAATAATAGTTAGGGTTAAGTTAATGATATATTTATAGATATACAAGTTACACTCAAGTCCCTCTACTTTCAAGTGTTGTTTTTCTAACTTAACTAACTTAGTTCTTATTTCTTGTCTAACATTACACACAATATAATCAAGTAACACATATGTTAACACATAATTATCACATAATTATTGTTTTGACGTTTTTCGTTTATTCATCAATCGTTTGCGTCAACTCGTTTGCGTTTTGGTGCAAATCCCGAAAGACTACGCATGTAGTAAGTGTTAAGCGTCATTTAAACCCTAGTTTAAATGTAATGAAGTGCGCGTTATAGATTTAGTGATCTTAAGTTTGAATTGACGGAGTTGAGTTAACGGAGTTAACCTGAAATTGACGATTGTCACAATTATATTAAATAAAAAAGAAAAACAAAAATGGAGAATGACGAGAATGGTGTATACCCATGGTTTAAGGGTGAAGATGAATGATGGGAGGGAGGCTGATGTGGCGTAGACGTGACGAATGATGTAAATGGAGATGAACCTTCATTATTTGATATTGATTTTTTTAAAGTTATTATTTTATAAATTGTTTTAAGTTTTAATTTATTTTATAAAAGTTATAAATTATATTAAATAAAAAAGAAAAACAAAAATAGAGAATGACGAGAATGGTGTATACCCATGATTTAAGGATGAAGACATGGCGAATGATGTAAATTGTGTTGATTGGTACCCCTTAGAATAAGGAGTTCTGGTGAATTTTGCTAGTACCCCTTACAACATTTGGAATGTTGTTAGTCAAAAAAAAGAAAAAAGAAACATAAGTTTTTACGGGGTGAACGGGTGTTTTCATACTGCAAAAATTGTGTAAAGCTTAAACAGTATATGGCTGAAAGAGTTGAGTCGAAGTACAAATGGTATCCAGAATCTCCACTATGAACGATGGGAGGGAAGCTGATGTGGCGTATACGTTACAAATGATGTAAATGGTGTTGATGGGTGTATACCCCTTAGAATAAAGAGTTCTGGCTTTAAGTCCTGAAATGACGAATTTTGCTAGCACCCCTTACAACATTTGGGGTGTTGGTTGTAAAAAAAAAAAGAAAGAAACATAAGTTCTTACCATGGTGAACATGTGTTTTCACACTGCAGAAATTGTATAAAGCTTAAACAGTATATGGTCGAAAGAGTTGAGTCGAAGTACTTTACCATTTGATAGAGGATCCTATTTATAGTGGAGATTGTGGATAACATTTGTACCCGGGCCACGTGTCTCGGAAATTGTACACTTCGGAAATACTAGTATGTCCCTGTTCGCAGCGGATATAGTGGAGATTGTGGATAACATTTGTACTGTGTAGTGTTTTCTTGTGAGATTAACTTGAAACAGATAGTGGATAACAGCCGCCCCCTTACAATGACTATGACAGAAAACTCCAAAATTCAACAGTTGATTATTATTCTTTTATTCAATCTATGTATGTCATCACATAATCGACCGAATGAATGAATTGTTTATTATTGAGATCAACTTGCCACCAAAATTTATATGTCTACCCACATACGATCGATCGCCTATTATTAAAATATCTATCTTCTTTAGATTAGATTAGATTAGATCTCTACTACTAGGATGTCGTCGTCCTCATGGAAGGCCCACGCGGCAATGGTGTTGGTCCAGTTGTTCAATGGCGGATACCACGTCATCACCACGGTTGCCCTCAACGGCGGAGTCAACGAGATCGTTTTCTGCGTCTACCGTGACATCCTTGCCCTTACTATTTATGTGAAAAGTATGTATGTATGTATGTATTTTACTTACTAATAATTGATTTATTTAGTAGTACAGTATTCATTCGTAATGACTAAATACAAAGTTGGTGTTGTTTGCAGGAGAATCAGACCAGCTATGACTAGAGATTTCTTTCTTCTTGGGTTGACTGGGTAACTCTGTTACATTCTTATTGGGTTAATCCTCTGTTATCTCCAAAGTTTACATTCTTATTTCTCTTTGTTTTAGGATCTTTGGGAACCAGCTTTTGTTTCTTGTTGGTCTTGGCTACACAAATCCAACATATGCTGCAGCCTTACAACCTTCAATTCCCGTCTTTACATTCATACTCGCTGCAATCATGGGGTGATTTTTTTTATTTATTAATTAATGTCAACTCTTCAGATTTATACTCGCTACATGTATTAATGATATCTTAAGTTCACATTATTTGATGCACATGCAGTATAGAAACATTAAATCTGCTGAAGATTGAAGGTCAGGCCAAAGTTGGAGGAACCCTTGTTTGTGTTTCTGGTGCCGTTTTAATGGTTCTATTTCGTGGACCTGCTCTACTGGGGTATGCACCCCTTTTACAAGCACATCACCAAGAATTGGTGGCACCCCAACTTCCTGGATGGATTGACAATTGGCACCTTGGTGTCCTTTGCTTAATAGGAAACTGTATTTGTATGGCAGCCTTTTTAGCTATTCAGGTACCCATTCGTATATTTTAATTCCTATAATTTCTTTTTACCAGTTTAACCAGCTATTATCATTTGATTCTTCAACTAGATATATATTATACATTTTAATCCATACAAATGAGTTGGTAGTTACGTAAAGATGAGACAATCCATAAGCTCATGTTATTTGTATAGTAATCTACATGTCCTCTTTGCAGCTACCATGTTTATAAGAAAGTGATGCATTTGCATAAAGTATTCTAGGACAAATGTTAGCTCTATGTGTTATGTGACAACATCTGTGGATGGCTATTTTGACCCTTGTACTTATATCCTAGTCATTTTAGTTTGTTTCATCTTTGATGGGTCTAACGGATTAAATAAAGAACAGCTTGAATGGGTCAAATTATCACAATCACCCAAAGTGTATTTTGAATTGTGTATGTTGCACACACGTTATTTATAAATATAAAAGTAATAAATTTTTTTGTTTAATTTTGTCAACCTTCCTGTTTTGACCAGTTATCCAACCCACCCAACCAGACAATTCTGCGCCTCTAATCTGACCTAGAAGACAATAAGTTTTAGGAACATTGATGGGATAGGATGAAGGTTTATCCTCTTTTGGGAATATTATTGTATGTTGAATTATATACTTATGCAGTAGCTTTTAATTGAAATTAATTCAGGCTCCACTGTTGGCCAAGTATCCTGCAAACCTTTCAGTGACAGCGTATTCGTACTTTTTTGGTACTGTTTTTATGGTTGTAACAGCTATCGCCATGAGCAATGAGTCAGCAAACTGGACTTTGACATCGTCTGAGATTTGGGCAGTAGTTTATGCGGTAAGATTCTTCTCCTTTGCCAAACTTTTTAGAAATTTACATGTCTTTCCTCTTAAACCAGCTAACATAGCAGATTAGGAATAAATATGCAATACCCCAACCAATGTAATCTTATAATAACATCCTTGTGAGAAATATGTTTTAGAGACATGACTCATGAGTTTCATCTACAAACATAATCTTTATATATACATCTGTTTGTACATAGAACTCCTTAACTATGATCACAAAAACATAATTACAATCGGTTGACTTTCAACTGATTCGACATGTGTGAAGATAAGACACAGTACATGACGACCTTGGTTTGTTTCAGGGGGTTATCACTTCGGCGTTGAATTATGCACTTGTAACATGGTCCAACAAGATCCTGGGACCTGCTTTGGTTGCTCTTTACAATCCGCTTCAACCTGCTGCCACTGCTTTTTTGTCAAGAATCTTCCTTGGAAGCCCAATATATTTAGGAAGGCATGTTCTTCATTCTCTGCTTCTACTCCTAGTCCATAAAATGTCATTTATGCATCCTAACATGCTATTTGGCTTAAACATCAGATCTCAGTTTTCCATATTCTTGTCAAGAATACTACTTATCTTAATTCTCTAACGCGGTGCCAAAAATTAACACCATATAAACCCATGAGATTGAATGACACTAAGAGAAAATAAGGAAATAAGACTTTTACTAATTTACCCTTTGCATTAACGCCTTGTTCTTGAGTTTTTTAACTCTCCTTAGTTTTTCTTTCCTTTCACTCCTTTAAAAAAACTCAAGAACAGGGCGTAACTGATCTCATTCAATGAGAAGGCATAGGAAACAAAACACATGATTTACAATGAGAACTATATTAGTGTATACTATACACTAACACATTATTCTTATTTTCCAACATTAATTTTCATTACATCAAAATATGAAATTAGAATGTTACAGTCGGGAATATTTTTAACTTTATGTTCAACTTTCAACGTGTTTAGATTTCCATGTCGGACAGTTCGTTTGATGACCCGACCCGGTCCACCCATAAGTAAATGGGTCAAAATTGACACTTTAGTATTTGACAGTTAAGTTGCTTTTGTGAACAGTGTTCTAGGAGGAGTGTTGATCATAGCAGGGTTATATCTGGTGACTTGGGCAACATATCGGGAAAAACAACAGGCAGCAGCTTCATGTGTCCGTCGTTCTCATTCAACGGAGCCATTGATATATCAGGATTTCTCTGGGCCTTCACCATCAGTAGCCAAAAGTATATGATTCGTTAGTGATGTAGTGTGTTTTGTTCATATTCAAAATACCCAGCTGGAAAGTTTGCATTATTTTTGAATTTTCTAATGATTAAAACCAAGAAAACTACTTGATATAAAAAAAACATAAAAAACAATTTAATTAAAAAAATCTCACTCTATTAGTTTAGTGATTAATTGAGCATTCACGTCTCATCCCCATCCCTAAATCTATAATTTGTTTAAATTTGTGTCTCGCATCTATAATTTATCTAAATTTGTGTCGCATCATATGGTTGTTACATCTCATTCCTCTATAATTTAATTAAAAATCATACAGAATTATAAAGGTTCTTTGGTTTTTCATCAAATTTCAGTGTTTTATCTTTAAAGTTGACATGATTTACTCTTTACGTTTTAAAATGCTACACCGTTTGTCTTTTGACCTTAACTCAGTTAATTATTCTTGTTAAGTCAGTCATGTGTCTTACACATGAGGGCAAATGGGTCTTTTTTACCTATCTATTTAAAAACACATTTTTAAATATTAAGACTAAAATAACATTATATATATATATATATATATATATATATATATATATATATTTATTGTTTGCAAACATATAGACGACGATAATACTTCTCGACTGGCCGCCATCAATTCACTTCACCGCACCATTGTTTACCCTCACATCACAACTCCCTTCTCGTCACTCACTCCGCCTCCTTTCTCGCCCAGGGCTTCTCGCAACTCATTGCGGATAAATCTCCGTGTTAATAAAATAACCACCGAAACACCGCCGTTATCTCTCCGGCGGCCACTGTAGATCTCCTTCCACCAGATCCGTTCCTCCCCCCAACACCAGATCTTCGGCCTGTATCACAGATCTCCGAACACTAGGCTTGTATCACAGACCTCCGGCTTGTGTAACAAACACCCAGGTGCACTCAATCCGACACCTTTAACTTTTAATACTTCTATGAACACTACTATACTAAAAGACCCCTAGTGATTAAATATTAAGTACTATACAATCTATTTAACACACACTCATTAAAATTAAAATATTATCTTTTATTCTAAAAGTTTATACTAAAATTCAATACTAGTCTTTCGGGTCAAGTTATTCTATAAAGGGTAACAAAAATGAGAAGGATGAGAAGCCATAAATAATTGACATGTGTCAAGTGGGGGCCAAAAGAAAAAGGGTATATAGGTAATTGTACACATTTTCTCTCTCCACATGCAAGACACATGTTAATACCCCCAACATTTTAAAACGTTTATAACTTTTTCGTATGATATTTTTTTAAAAAAAAAAATTCATCATAATAACAAGCGTTTTTTTATTTTTAATATGAGTATGATTTTTATTATATAAAATTTAAAACAAAAATCACGTCATTGTGTCTTTTGGCACACCATTGTGTCTTTTCGTTTTTCATTGTGTCTTTTTTCGTCATGTGTCTTTTCGCTTATCATTGTGTCTTTTTTCGTCATTGTGTCTTTTCGCACACCATTGTGTCTTTTTCGCTTATCATTGTGTCTTTTTTCGTCATTGTGTCTTTCAACTCGTCATTATATTTTTTTAAATACTAATAACACCGTTGTGCAATAATAATATGTAAAAATATTGATAAAATAACAACAAATTATCTAATACATAAAACACAATGATTAATACATGATACACAATAACTTGAAACGTAAAACACAATGGTGAATACGTATAACACAATGACCTAAAACGTAAGACACAATGGTGAACACGTATAACACAATGACCTAAAACGTAAGACACAATGGTGACTACGTATAACACAATGACCTAAAACGTAAGACACAATGGTGAATATATATAACACAATGACTTGAAACGTAAAACACAATGGAAACAAAATATTACTGTAAGGCCCCGTTCCTGGTAGCCCTACTTTAGCGTCGGATTTACTCATAAACACAGTTCTTACAAATCAGAGTTAATTAAAACTTTCGCGGAATATAAAACTTAACCGTTTATTACAAAACATTTAATCTTTTCCTTAAAACCAACTTAAAACATTACTTTTAAAACATCATTTCTTTCATCTTCAGATGCCAGTCGTTCAGTCCATGCCACGTGCCATCCTCATGCTAACTCTTCAGTCTGATCACCTGCGTGCATACTAAAAGTCAGCTACGCTGAGTGAGTTATAGTTAATCAGGTAATCATACATTACATACACATATCATACATACTTACGTATCCGAAGATACATACTCATACTTAACTAGTTACCCTTCTGTTCTACATACATACTTACTACCATACATATCTACAATCACTAACCCCAGTCTACCGAGAGTACGTTCATAGTCCGCCGTCTATACCTGTACTCAAGGTCGTGAACATGTAAAAGGTCCGCAGTCCTTACCTATGTTCACCAATTATGGTACGTGCAAGGTCCGCAGTCCTTCCCTATACCATCCTATATTAACAACACGTACAAGGTCCTCAGTCCTTCCCTATGTTGCAACCTAACCATAGCACGTACGAAGTCCGCAGTCCTCCCCTATGCTACCACAACACAAATACAGCACGTGTAAGGTCCACAGTCCTTTCCTATGCTGCCACAACACAAATATAGCACGTATAAGGTCCACCATCCTTTCCCGTGCTGACGCATATCTACAGTACGCATAAGGTCCGCAGTCCTTATCTACGTTGACGTCTATACCTATAACACGTATAAGGCCCACTGTCCCTATCTACGTTTACATCTATCATCTATATCACGTATAAGGCCCGCAGTCCTTAACTACGCCATCACCTGCCAAGTCTATGTCCAACAGAAGTTAGAGAGATTCGCCATCCTAACTTACTATGTCGAACGTAGGACTCACATACCATTAGTGTACCTGTATACACATACTTCACATATACAATAATTACATTATAGCATAAGAACACTCTAGGCGTTCTTTACATCATTCATTTAACAACCATACCCCTTGTCGATACGTGCAATATCCGAAGATCGTTCACGCCCCGACAAGTGTTCATTTGTAATGTTCATACATCTACGATATATAATATTCGTACCTTTATTTTTAACCTGACAGTACGCGCAATATCCGAAGATTGTTCGCGTACCGACAAGCAATCATTCATATCTATCACATATATCACATATGGCATACACTTATCTCTTAGGATAAATGTATTAACAACACATCAAGTATGCACACAGCCCCGAAAACATAACAAGGAATGGGGCTAGAAACTCACATGAACTCGGTTACTTCTTCTGCTAACGGTTACTCCTTCTCGAGCTGTGCGCGTCTAACTGTTTAATAATTACAGTATTAAGTACCGCTCTAGTCATCTCATTGCTACTTAATTAGTCTTACACGTCTAAGCTGTTTTACTTCATTAAATCATTACTTGGTTAGTTAATCGTTACTCATTAACCTTTAAAGGTATCTTTCATAAATTGCCAAACTCCAAGGGCTGTTATGTAATTATATAATTCTTTTCTAAGTCCAGGGACCATTCTGTCTTTATATTAAACTCCTAGTTCGTTACTTTGCCCTTAACGAATTGGGTACAGAATCACCCTCTGATTCGCTAAGCTCCCATAACGAACTAGCTAAAGAATCACCCTCTGATTCGCTAAGCTCCCATAACGAACTAGCTAACGAATCACCCTCTGATTCGCTAAGCTTCCATAACGAACTAGCTAAAGAATCACCCTCTAGTTCTCTAAGTTTCCTTAGCGAACTAGCTAAAGAATCACTCTCTAGTTCTCTAAGTTTCCTTAGAGAACTAGGGTTAGGTCAGGGAACATTCCCTGACACCTTTATCTTTTCCGGCGCCGTCATCGCCGGAAAACCGCGTTTTCGCCGAAAAAACGAGATCTCACTCGTTCTTTCACCGTTTTCATCGTTTTTCGTCCCGTTTGATCCAGATTTGAGCTAGGGTGATCCCTAAACTCATCTTAGGTCCGGTTTATACCCGATTCCACCCGTATCTTGTGATTTAAACGATTTAACGGTGTCGGCTCGTCGTTACGCGACTATAACTCGGGTTTGTATCTCTACAATAACATACTATCATTACCTCAGGTCGGAAATCGATCCTTCTTCTTCTTCTTCTTGGTTTCGGATAGAGAGAGAAAGAGTAGAATGAGAGAGAACTAAGTGTGTGTTTTGGGTGGTGTATGGAGTATGATAAATGAAAGATAATTGGTGATTTAAGGTTTATATAATTATGGATTATGGGCTTAGGCCCATGGTCCTTCCCTCTTTCCTTCATAGCCCAAGTCCATAACCCATATCCATTACCCAACACTAGTTCGACCCATACCAACTCCTTCTCTATTTAATTATTTCCCGATAACCCGAGTAAACTTTCCCTTTATAATTAAATAATATATAAAATATTATTTTGGAAAATTCGGGATGTTACAATTACACAATGACACAATGAACAATAATATTTTTTTATTTTTATTAACAATATGATACTCATATTAAAGATAAAAAAACGCTTATTATTATGGTGAATTTTTTTAAAAAAAATAATGTCGTATGAAAAAGTTATAGACATTTTAAAATAATGGGGGAATTGACATGTGCCTTGCATGTGGAGAGAGAAAGTCAACAAATGTGAGTTATCACCTTAATGCCCTTTTCATCAATTTTTATTTATTAAATTAATCTCAACCATTCAAATCTAAGATCAATGGACTGGATTCATTTTCACCCTTCTCATTTTTGTTGTCCTTTGTATTTTAACTTTACCCGTCCTAAACAATATTTTATAACACACTTTTGTGCGTGCATTTGTTTTGATTGTTGTGGCTCGTTTTGGGTGGGACAGGGTGTTCATTGACTTGCAACATGTGGTTTTACATATTAACATTGGGTGTTCTATTGCTTGTATTTGTGTGAGTAGTTGCAATCATAGAGCGCAGGAACCATGACTATTACTTGAGACCATGTCCTGAAACGAGGGGTGTAGGTAAGGGTAAAGATAGAGCGCATATATTGCGTTTGGCTTCTTGGAATGTAAGAATACTAAATAGTAAGTTGCTAGAATTGGTAGATGTACTTAAAAGACGTAAGGTTCAAATAGCATGCCTTCAGGAGACTAAATGGAAAGGGCATAGAGGAGCCGAGGGTAATGGATATAAGTTGTGGTATCAGGGTCTGATGGAGCTAGGAATGGAGTGGGGTTTCTAGTGGCTAAGGAACTACAAACTAGTGTGGTGGAGGTGATAAGACATAACGACAGGATTATGGTGCTGAGATTAGTATTAGGAGAGGAAGTAGTAGCAGTAGTTTGCGCTTACGCGCCTCATATAGGCTTAGGGGATCAGGAAAAGAGAGAATTTTGGGATTGCCTAGACGCAGTAGTAGGGGGCATACCTAGGGGTGAGAGGATTTGTATAGGAGGTGATTTTAATGGACACATTGGTAGGGTTAACGATGGTTTTCAAGCCGTACATGGGGGTTTCGGTTTTGGTGATAGGAACGAGACCGGCACAGAGCTTCTAGAGTTTGCGGTGGCCCATGACCTAGGTATTTTAAATTCGTATTTTAAGAAAATAGATCCACATTTGATCACTTTCAGCAGTGGCGGACGCAACACGCAAATTGACTACCTTTTGATGAGGCAAGGAGACAGAAGTTGGTGGAAGGACTGCAAAGTCATACCTGGGGAGACGGTTGTGGCTCAACATCGACTGCTGGTAGCAGATATAGGCTTCAGAAATAAGTTGACGTTTCGAGAAAGGAAAAGTACACCTAGAATTCGTTGGGGAAACTTGAAGGACGAAAATCTTCCACTATTTAAGGATAAACTCATGTTGCAGACATTAGCTAGACTAAATGAAGACTCAACTCAGATATGGGAAGTTATGGCGACAAAGATCATTCAAGTAGCAAATGAGACTCTCGGGGTCACAACAGGAAAGACATGTGGGCATAAGGAGTCTTGGTGGTGGAATAAGGTCGTACAACACAAGATAAGGGAAAAACAAATAAGCTTTAGGGAGCTTATGAGGTGCACAAATGAGGAGGAGCGAGTGGAATTGAGAGAGACTTACAAAACGGCCAAGAGAGGGGCGAAGAAGGCGGTGTCGGAAGCTAAAAACGAGGCCTATAAACGAATGTATGAACGTTTATAAACAAAAGAGGGGGGAACATGCTATGTTTAAGATTGCCAAAGCCAAGAGAGGGGCGAAGAAGGCGGTGTCGGAAGCTAAAAACGAGGCCTATAAACGAATGTATGAACGTTTATAAACAAAAGAGGGGGGAACATGCTATGTTTAAGATTGCCAAAGCCAAAGAGCGTAGAAGGTAAGATCTAGCGCCAGTGAAGTTTATAAAGGATACAGAGGGTCATGTACTTGTTAAGGAGCAGGACATCAAGCTAAGATGGAAAACATACTTCCACAACTTTTTAAACAATGGGAGAGCCTACCAAGAAGAATATGACAACACAACCTCCCAACGACAACAACCGAATAACTGCTATTTCCCACGGATCACACGAGAAGAGGTGCAGACTGCACTTAGGAGGATGGGAAGGGCTAAGGCGGTTGGCCCAGAAAACATACCCATCGAGGTGTGGAAGTGTCTGGGAGAAGAAGGAGTCATGTGGTTAACTACTTTGTTCAATATTATCCTCAAATCTGGAAAGATGCCAGACCAGTGGAGGACCAGTGTCATAGTCCCTATATATAAGAACAAAGGAGACGCCTAATGTTGTGGTAACTACCGAGGAATCAAGCTACTAAGCCATACTATGAAGCTATGGGAAAGAATGATTGAGGCTAGACTTAGACGGGAAACTCAGGTTACGTTGAACCAATTTGGATTCATTCCAGGGCGTTCCACCACAGAGGCAAATCACATTATAAGAAGATTGATGGAAAAGTATAGGGAGAAGAAGCGCGACCTTCATATGGTGTTCATTGACCTAGAAAAGGCATACGACAGTGTGCCACACCAAGTGCTTTGGAAGTGCCTACAGGGTAGAGGGGTCCCGAGGAAATATATAGAGATAATGATGGATATGTATACCAGGAGTGCAACAAGTGACCGTGCGCCCGTGGGGGATACCGACTTCTTCCCTGTGGAGGTAGGCCTTCACCAGGGGTCAGCATTGAGTCCGTTTCTTTTTGCAGTAGTCTTGGATGAGCTATCAAAGTCTATTCAAGAGACACTCCCGTTGTGCATGATGTTCGCAGACGATATTGTGTTAGTTGCTGAGAGTAAACAAGATCTAAACGGGAGGCTAGAGGAGTGGCGAACAACCTTAGAGACCAAAGGTTTAAGAATTAGTCGATCTAAGACGGAGTACCAACATTGTGATTTTAGTGGGGTAAATGACAATGAGGACGTCCAGATCACCATTGAAGGGCAAGTGGTTACGCAGGTAACGAAGTTCAAGTATCTAGGATCATTCGTTCAGAGCGATGGGGAATTAGACAACGATGTGGCCCATCGAGTTCATGTAGGATGGTGTAGATGGAGAGCAGCCACAGGTATATTGTGCAACAAGAGATTCCCAACTAAGCTAAAGGGGAAATTTTATAGGGTCGCAGTTAGACCTGCAATGTTATATGGAACAGATTTTTGGGCCATCAAGAAGACACAAGAGCGGAGAATGGAGGTAGCAGAGATGAGAATGTTACGATGGATGTGTGGGAATCAAGGTTAGACCGAATAAGAAACAGTGTGTTTCGGGAGAGATTAGGGGTAGCTAACATATCCGACAAGATAAGAGAGTGGAGATTGAGATGGTTTGGACATGTGAAGAGAAGACAGACGACGAACCCTGTTACATTCATAGAAAACATTACTATAGAGGGGAGGAAGGGTAGAAGCCGACCGAAATTGACTTGGGATGAGAGGATTAGACATGATTTGTTAGACCTAAACCTCTCCGAGGACATGGTTGAGGATAGGAATTCTTGGAGACTTAGAATTAAGGTTAAGGATTTTTAGAGAGAAATGAATACCTTAGGGGTTTTTCTTTACCTTATTTTGGTCACACACCATTATGTTTTTCTCTTTTCATATATCCCTATATTGTTATCTATATATGTATTCATGCCCTCTTATTTCTCTCATACATATGTTTCTTTGAGCTGAGGGTCTCCCTGGAAGGAACCTCTCTATCCAATTAGATAGAGGTACGGTGTGCCTACATCCCACCCTCCCCGGACCCTATTTATAGCTTTGCTATTGATGGGATTCCACTGGGTATGATTGATTGATATATATATATATATATATATATATATATATATATATATATATATATATATATAGAGAGAGAGAGAGAGAGAGAGAGAGAGAGAGAGAGAGAGAGAGAGAGAGAGAAAATTAACTCTCTCTCTCTCTCTCTCTCTCTCTTCCCACAGTTCACCATCCTCACAAGCTACACCCTTTCACCTAGGGGGTGTGCACAAAACCGAACATAAACCGAACCGAAACCGATAAAGCCAAAAAAACCGAACCAAAAAAACCAAACCGAATTAGAAACGATGGTTCAGTTTTGAACTTTAGCAAAAACTGAAATATTGGTTTAGGTTCGATTTTGTATTTTGTTAAGAACCAAAAAAAACCGAACCAAACCGAACTGAAATAACAAAAAAAAAAATTGAAATAACCATAATATTCTATCCGTAACCATTAAAACAAATTCTATCGATGACCATTTGTTTAGTTTTAACATATGGTTAATAACAAATATATTTGGTTGCTACATATGGTTAATAACTAACAATACTAGTACTTTTAGTTTTGATTTTAAATGTATCTTCTATTAGCTTTTAATATTTTAAGCTCAGATATTCAATATTCTATTAATCATTAGTTTAAAGAAAAAAATATCATGCCAATTTCAATATCTTAGGTCAAGTTTTTTTTTTTTGCCCAAAATGTTTTGGCACAATTAGCAAAACCGAAAAAACAGCATCCAATACCGAACCAAACCCTAAAACCGAAACCAAACGGTTTTAAAAAATCATAAAACCGAAAGTTTGGTGTTTGGTTCGGTTTTAATCAAACCTGCACCGAACCGCACCACGCACACCCCTACTTTCACCATCTTCCCAAAACCCTAACCAGTCACCACCCGCCACCAGTACCGTTCAAATACACCAAATACAACCAACTGAGAAGGTATTTATTCACCACTACTCTCTTGAATCCGACCACCACAACCAACAGGGAAGTGTTGTGTTCACCGATTTTGATGTAGACGGATGCTGGTGGCCAGAGATAGATAACGGCGACAGTGTAATCGAACTTAACAACCAAAAATCACGAACAGTTGAGGGATAACCGCTCCACCTGAGGAGTGGGTTTTTAGCCCCGAACCCGATTTTGGGTGTAACGAAGCAGAGCAGATTTAGCCGGAGGAAATTTCATGGTAGGCTGGCAGGCGGTTGTGGCGGAGGTAATTTTTGATAACTAGATTCTCTAGGGCTTTGACGGATTACGGATCTATAGTTTCAAAAGTGACGGCGGTGATGCTAGGGTTTCGATAGATTACGCCTCGGTAACAGCGACGACAGGGTTTGGTTAACCATCGATGACATGGTTGTACAGATTTGTTTTGTGATTTGAGTTGAATATAAAAGAATATGCACATGCTTTATTTTGGGGATGGTGAACTTCATGATGTGGTGGGTTGGTGGTAGTGGTGCTGAGAGACTGAATGTTTGAGAGAGGAGAAAAAAGTTTTTTAATATATTATTTTAGTTTTAAGTTTAAAAGTGTTTTTAAATAGATAGGTAAAAAGACCCATGTGCCCTCATATGCAAGTCACATGACTGACTTAACGAGAAAAATAACTGATTTAGGGTCAATGGACAAACGGTGTAGCATTTTGAAACGTAAAGGTTAAATCATGTCAATTTTAAAGATAAAGGACAGGCACTGAAATTTGGTGCGAAGATAAAGGACAATCTTTGTAATCATGTCCTAAAAATCACATTTTTCATAAAGAATTGTGCAATAACGGTGGCTCATCAATTCGATTAGAGATGCACGATTCGGGTTTTGTTTGGTACCCCGGAACCTGGTATATTTAGACCGGTTAAAATCCCATTTTCTTAAAGAATTGTGCGATAACGGTGGCTCATTAATTCGATTAGAGGTGCACGATTTGGGTTTTGTTTGGTACCCGAAACCTGGTATTTTTAGACCGGTTGTTAAGAACCAGGTAAGAACCAAACCCCAACCCGACAAACAAATGTGGAAACCTGCTGGAACTAGGTAGGGTAGGACCGGGTACGGTTCCTACCCAAGAAAACTGGGTATAACCGGTTTTTTCCCATTTAAAATCAAATGTTACGTTGGAACCGATTTCAACGATTGTATAGCTGATCCAAAGACTATATAGCCGTTATAAGACCATTTGGAACTGGTTTTTTTATCCTATCATAACCACACACATACTATAAATAGGTAGGCTAGGTTAAGGTTTGTAGCATTTCGATTTATCATTTTCTTGCACTTGTACTCTTTACCCAACCTAGTTTGTACTCGGTTAATTCGTCAATAAAATCCCGCATTTGTTTAGTATATTTATTTTATTTATTTTTAACTTAATTGATAATAACTATGAGAAATGTGCATAACATACCCATTAACTAAATTTTACCCACTTTTGCACCCCACAACTAAAGTCCAAGGACTAAACTGCAAATATTAACCAAATTTCTTTTCCCTATCCTTCCCACCGTCACCGTCGACGCTCTATACCCCCCTATTTCTTGTTCATTGATTCACGACTTAATCAAGGTAATTAATCATACGAAATCGTTTGTAAATCAAAATCGTATCACACCAACACTCTAATTGTAAACCAATAACTTTATGACAGCTAATTTGATTAAGCTTAAACCATGGCTGCCTTTTATCTATTATACTATAAATACACAATTACAATTCGATTAAACGATACTACATTATCCCCACACCAACGTCACTCAAACCCCTAACTTAATTTCTCTAAACAAAGCCGTCAAAATCAGTTTTGAGTTCAAGTTAGAGCCGCAAGCCCTAAGTCGTCGTTCTCTATCTATTTGTCCTCCAAATCATAGCTGATTTGTGCTTTGAGTGCGTTTGTAACTGATTAATCAAAACCCTAACCTAATTTCAATCATTAACCAGTAATTAAAGGGATTAAGTTCTAGGGTTTGTGAACTAGGGAAGAACATGAATGAAAATTGGATATAAATTTATGTTTTCACCACTTAACCAAGTCTAGACATTGGCCTAATGGCCCGTGCATGTTACGTTAAAACTGAGAACTGGCTTGGGGCATGGGTTTGAGTCCCCCATACCCGGTTTTTGAGTTTTTATTTTTTTTAACTTCTTTTTTAATCATTATTTTATATTAGTACATTAGATAAGCATTATTGTGATAAACTGTACCCTAGTTTATTGTTTTTCCTGTTTTAATCTTTTGTTTCTTAATTAATCCATAAAATATATATGTATAATCAATATGATAATAATGTTTTTACCACTCACTTAACAAATCCAACAATATTAGACGTTTAAAATAAATTTTCGTTTAACTTTCCCGTTAATATATTTTATTATATATATAATATTTATCTTATTTATTTGAAAATCAAAACATAAATGAAAATTAATCATAATGATAATAGTAATAACTAGTTGATTCACCCTCCACGATGCGGCGGGGTGTGTGTCCGATGTACTTACATAGATATTAGTTATGGTGACATCTGCTTCATAATTAACATTTGTGCAATGCGCAGTTACATATATGATGTTGACAGATATTTTAGTTATGCGTATATAGGCTGCAAATAACATTTTAGCTAATACTCAAATGGCCCTTTTTCATCTAGTAGGGTCTTTTTGTGTTTAGAGAGTATATGCATAAACTTTTACAAAACATTCTGATTCTTGTCTTCCATACGTGTTAGTCATGCCAAAATTATAGGTTCCTTGGCTTGCGCTGTTACCAAAAAGCTTATGCAACCATGCTGTTCATTGCATTTTTTGTTACTTTGCTCCCGGATCTGTCATGTATCATCATCAAAGTTATATTAGCCATCCATATCTGTTTTTATGAATTAGAGATGCATTTCAACATCTACTGAAGTTTCCTTTTTGGCCATCGTTAGGTTGTCAAGTGAAAGTGTACATGCTTGTGAGGTAGGGTTGAAAAACTTATTTCAAAACAATGCACACAAACAAATATCTATTTAACTGCAAATATCTGATTCCTTCGAAATAGAAATAGTTTCAAATGTTAATTTCATTAAAAGAAAGATCCCCTACAAATAGTTTTCTTAACCTTTTTATATTTTGCTAATATATCCTTTGTGTTAGAGTGCAGCAGTTCAAGAA
This sequence comes from Bidens hawaiensis, assembly GCF_021521415.1. Classification (NCBI taxonomy): domain Eukaryota; kingdom Viridiplantae; phylum Streptophyta; class Magnoliopsida; order Asterales; family Asteraceae; genus Bidens; species Bidens hawaiensis. The sequence goes on from NW_027494823.1 coordinate 79,004, forward strand.
CTCATTGTGATTAGAAAATATCTGTTCACTTATAAATGCATTTAACATAGGGATCTTTCTCTTGATCAACCAACAAACATACTTAGATGAACATAACCAAAAAATGCTAATCTTTCTTTTTCCCATCGTCTCACCACAATATCTATCGCAAATGAATTATATATTTGTTAAACCGTAAACTGCAAACATAAGAAAAACACTTTTCAAAACAATGGCTAATGGCCAGTTATCGTTTAACATGTGACTCTCAAGTTCATATTTGCTCGACCCATTTAAATAGTTTAAATGTAGCTATCTTTTATGTGTTTAACTGCAAAGAAAACACAAATGTATATTTTTTTCATACAAATGAGTTAAAATTTACACTAGTACAAACGTTTTATGTTAATTACTTGCATGTACGATGAATGGTTTGAAAAACATATGGGTCGTTTCCACATCACAACTCTTGTAAGCCCATACAATTAGTGCCTCAAGAGACTTCCCATGTCTCCTTGAGTCATGACATCCATTTTCATGTTCAATGCCCCTTAAACACAAAAATCATATCTCTTTTTAATATCATAGAAACATCCAAACGATTTACAATGAAGTGGCAGGTAAGCGGGCAACAAGCTGCACCGCAACCCTCTTTTGGATAGCAAACTCAATCCTACTAAAAACAAAGTTCCGAATCTTATGGGCCGATACGTTACTACGCACAACTTTCTGAACCCTATTCAAAAGGTCCACGGCATCCGGAGCTAAGAAACCAAAAGTGTCAAAGGCGAAGGGGATAAACACGTGTTGATTTTCTAAACAAGCTCTCTCGTGTTTAGCAACCTTGCTCGATGCCGCCTTCAATGCTGCCTGGCCTGCTACAAACCCATTGTCCCTAATCCCAACAAGAGGGGACACTCCTGTGAGGTCGACACAAGCGTGTTTTCCCCCCTACCCACCCAAAAACAAGAATATCGGCCGGTCGTAATGTAGATCTTCCTTCTTGAGAATCCGTAAGAAAGTTTACAGGGGCTTCCTTTTTAGCCGAAATTTCGGCTCGTTTAAGAACATCGCATAGAACATCCGTCACCAAATCATGCCTGTACTTAAACCCAGGCATCTCTTTGCAGTGAATCGCATGCTCACCAAAAGAATCCAGACACACCTTAGGGCAAACCGGGCACGGCTCATCTACCGGAAACAAAGGGATCATTAACCGATACTTTAGGATGGCCCGGTACTCCAAAACAGACATATGTTGGCCCAATCCTTCAATAGGGAGAACAAAAGTAGAAATCATCATCAATGTAAAGATGCTATTTGAATAAGTGAACATGTAATTTTTAAAGATTAAGACCTTTTCCACCTGAGTCAATTAGAACAAAATATGTAAACCTAAAATTGAGTAAACTACAAAACAAAATCTCACATTAATTTAATGATCTTCGGTGTCTTATTCCAAGCATATGAAATTAGAACACTTTGTATCACTAAAATCCCCATGCTCATCAAAGATTCATAAATGTATTCAGACGGTTCAGATGAAGTAGATGAATAAGGCTTCTGTCCATAATCTGCATTCACCAAATGATAAACATTAATATAAAATCCAAATAAACATTCACAACTATTAGAGTGTTGTCTGACGTGACATAAGTTGATTGTGTGTTAATTAGACTCTGACTTTGAGTTAGTTCATTTCAACTAACTAATGTTAGTTGCTTGTATGTACTTAAATTATACATATGTTATGTCTCATTTCGTATTTGATTAAAAGAACATAATTAATGAAGTATGCCAACAGTTTATATCCCAATCTCAATATCTTCATATACATGTAATAGTTACATACACAAAACCAAGAAACATATTAATCAATTGAATAATCGAGCAACAAATCGAACCTGTAGGATCAAAACTGAAATCCTTGCTATCACCAGAAAGATATCCAAATGGTGATTGCCTAGAAAATGAAATCGCGGCTCAGATGAACCTAGGCCTGTCATCATAGCCTTGAACACCCAAAAAAGAATTGGGTTAATATTCATTAGTAACAGAAACACCATCAAGTCTATATCCGGACACCTCTCAGATAACCATACCTTCATGATCATTGAGATAGAGCACTGAAAATCGTCCACCACCACTTCATTGCCACCTAGGGACCAATTTGAACCAAGCAACGATAACAATTTCCCATCCCAACAGACAACTGCCACCATCTCCACCGCCGCCAACGGTTCTAAATCTGATCCCAACAACAAACTTTAAATTAACAAAGCATTAAACTGGAAGCACACTTAGCGAATGCATCTTTAAAACATGTACATGCAGGTGATATAACCGAATGCCAATCGTAGAGGCTCGGTTCTGTAACTGAGGAATTGAAATGGCTGCATAATCACGGTTGCATAGTCCATGACCATGCCATCCTGATCTTGCCTCGCCACGGTAAGACTCGACTCCTTTTGTTAGACCGATCAACATAGCCCATCCACGATATGACTCTGATCATCAAGCCCTTTAAACACACAAAATCTCAACATAAGTACACTACACCAGAATAATTTGATATCAGTAACTAACACATTATAAAGTTTCAATTTGAAGATGAGATTAGGGTTCAAACAAAAATAACCCAAATAATCAATAATTAGGCCACATCAAATGTAACATCCCGAAATTTCTATGAATAATACTAATATATTATTTACGCCGGAAGAATTAATTTGAGTTAGTAGTAGAATAATAATAATAAAATAAAAAAGATAGAAGGATGGTAGGCTAATTAGATGGAAATAATTATGGACTTAAAAAGGAAGATGTGCCTAAGGTCCATGAGCATAAAGGAGTATAAATACCCCTTAAACCCTAATCTCTTCCATCTCCATCCATTTTACACCTTAGTGTTTGAACATTATGTCTAATGCTAGGTCTTGTATGGTTTAAATGAGCGGATATTGTTAGATCTATGTGATAAGTGGCGTATAAGTTTGGTCTAATGTATAAGACTTATACATAGCGCATAAGTCTTATACACCACAACCAACTTATACGATGCATATTATTAGTATAAATAGTTGCTTTCATGTCATTTTGTAGTAGTACTTGTAGTTCTGATCAGTTTTACTCACTTTGTTATATCAATATATTGGAGCTTATAAGTGATTTTGTTGTTATTCCTTTATGATATAATTCCACGATATCATTTAGTATAGCAAATATACTTTAATCGATCCGTTTCATATTGTTAATTCACGTACATGAAGTTATGCATGATGTGGATCATGTTCTTTCAAGTGGTATCAGAGCTTTAGGCTTATATTTGCTACTAAATTCAACACATCACTTGGTTAATTGTTGATGATTTGAAGATTTTATATTCAAAGTCAAAGCCGATCACAAAGTCTTCAATTATTCTTTCGTTTATGGATCAAATTCAAATTGATTCGGTGAATATGTTCATTGATATATGTTAATCATTTCTGCACGTAATTCCATAAAATTCAAGCTTATAATCAAAGATCATTTCTTGAAGTTTGAACTGCCGTTGAAGCGTGTAAGCTAGGTTTTGAGTTCCGTATAAGCTGTCAAATATTCATCCGTATAAGTGTTACTGCACGAATAGCATTTGCCGCTGCGGTTTGAGCAGCAAACGGCGTCCCTCTTCTTGTACCTTTGAAGCCACAAGTACCAGCAGAGGACCAAGAAACCACTCGCCCTCGTACATCTGTAACAGTCACAATGGTATTATTGAAACTTGCTTGAATATGAATAACCCCCTTTGGTATTTTACGTATACTCTTACGTGAACTAGTACGTCCACGTGAACTCTTTTTCTGTATAGCTTTTGCCATATTTTATCATCTCATAAATTTGAGTCAGAGATATATGGATATATCCATTTCATGTAAAAAAAGATCCCCCTTCTTATTTGTATATTGGGTCTTTAACGAGTCTTATTATCCTTGTCTTTGTTTATGTCTTGGGTTGGAACAAATTACTATAATTCGTCGTCGAGTGTAAGTGTTTAAGTATTGGTCTAACATGAAGGTTGATTGACTTTTAAAGATTATATACACGGGTTCCCGCATATACATGTCTACATAATTGTTTGGTCAAAAATCACGGCTGATGGATTTGACTATTACGAGTTAGTGTTATACGCTGTTTCAAGTTGCCGCAAAGACGCTGTTTGATATTGCGGCTGGATAAGTTGATGTGTACGTATATATTGGTCAACAATAATGGTTGATTAAATTTATTTTCACTTTTGCTAGATGCCGCATTTTGATTGATATGCAAATGGTGAACGTTTACTATTTGCCGCATGTTGATTAGTATAAGGATGTTCTACGTATAAGGGCATTTCTCAGTATAAGTTCGTTTTCCCGTATAAGTGACATCACCATATGTTGTTGCTGTCGTATAAGTTGTTATTCTCATAAGATAGTTATACGTTGGAAAATTGTTCTCCGTGTAAGTTCAAGTTGTAACGGATAAGTAGATAAAATTACACGCTCATTATAAACATATACGCTAGATTTGCTGATTCTCTTGATTTACGTGCAATTTTGAAGAAAATGGAATTTTTAAGTTCATTTAATGATGAAGAGGTTTTGAGAAGAAACAAAAGGCAAGCTTTGAAGAAAGAATTCGATGCTTTTGATATATTGACTGAAGAATCGTTTGACTCGTTAATCAATAGATATTGCGAGCTTGTGAAAGAAATAAAACATGTCAGGATTGAGAAACGAGAGTTAAACTACATTGACAGGTTAGCCGATACACTTTGTTGAGATGTCACCTGAAGTTTGGGGTACATTCGTTATATCAATTCAATCAGACTCTAACACATACAATCTCTCTCAATTCATCGAGAAGATAAAGGATAGTGGATTATCTTTACAAAAGAACAGTAAAGTTGATGTTTGTGAAAGTTTGGAAAAGTGTGGTTATGAAAAATCATGTGAAAAATGTGAGTTACTTTTTAAAGAATGTTTAGAAAAATATGTGGAATACAAAATGTTAAAATCTCAAACCGACTCGTTACTAAATGAGCTTGAACGAGTTAAGGAAGCTTATGATCAACTTCAAAAAGGCGAAAAGACACTTTTGAAGAAGATTGATTAAAATGAGAAAATAATAAACAGATGCATTGCCGAATATGTTGTACTTGAACAGGAACTACAAACTGTTAAACGTGAGCATGTTAATAAGTTTGAATTCATACATGGTACGACATCTGAGAGCAAGAAAGAAATCCGGTATCGAAATCAATCCAATAAGGATTTCTTTGCTCAAAAACACAAACGTAAACAAACTAAGGAGCCTTCTTGTTATAGGAAAATCCTAAGTTTGCTTATATTCCATAATCATACGTTGTTACATCTAAAGGCAACCAAGATGTTCTGAAAACAGAAAAACAAAAATTTCAAAATTAAATAATCCAAAAATACTTCAAACGTAAAATCAAGTATTCCAAAGGATCCTTCGAAACAAACCTTCAGAAGAAAAGACGATACTATTCAGAATGTTTTGAGGATACCAAAAGTTGAGATTGTTGATTTGAAAGATTGTGATAGAAAAAGGTTTGAAAAGTTGAAATTTTATGTGAAAAGATCCAAATCAAAGTTATATCATTGGATCGTTAAGAAAACAAACTCATCCGATCAAGTTTGTGATGAAAAAGAGTCATGTTATGAAAGTTCAGATAACAAGTTTATATCAATCAAATCCGAAAGTTCAGAAAATTCAACGGTCTTACATGTCAATTCTGGAAGTTGATATAGCATGGGTTTCGATTTAACTCATATGTCTGAAGATTCAGAAACTGTTAACTTGAGGGTGAGAGTTATTCAAGATGATGACTTAAAAGATCGAAGTTTTTGGAAAACCTAGTCTAAGCAATATCCGAGGGGGAGTCTGTTGAAGAACAAACATTTACTGCTTAGATACCAAGACCAAGCATCATCCACCGGGGGGGGGGGGGGGGTCTGTTAGAACATTATGTCTAATGCTAGGTCTTGTATGGTTTAAACGAGCTGATATTGCTAGATCAATTTGATAAGTGGTGTATAAGTTTGGTCAAATGTATAAGACTTATATGTAGCGTATAAGTCTTATAAGCTACAACCAACTTATATGATGCATAGTATTAGTATAAATAGGTGCTTTCATGTCATTTTGTAGTAGTACCTGTAGTTCTGATCAGTTTGTACTCACTTTGTTATATCAATATATTGGAGCTTATAAGTGATTATGTTGTTACTCCTTTATGATATAATTCCGTGATATCATTTAGTATAGAAAATATACTTTAATCGATCTGTTTTATATTGTTAATTAACGTACATGAAGTTATGCATGATGTGGATCATGTTCAGAAGGTGAAGCACGTTGTAGCTTCGACGCCACCATAGACGACCGTCTACGACTCTCAAACAAATGAGAGAGAGAGAGAGAGAGAGAGAGTTGGTGAAGGCATGAAGAAAAAGAACAAAGATAGAGAAAAGAAATAGTGTAGAAGAGAGAGAAGTTAGAGTATACTTGTCAAAATAGCATATGAGAACACGTAGCAACAGTTAGGGACACCTGGCAATAAACCACCTAACCAAGATAACATCGGAAATGTACAAACACTTCAAGCATAGAACACAACGCACAATGCACAAAGTTAGATGAAACTGTTATATTATAAATAATAATGCTAGTTAAACTTATAATACTAGAATTACAACTTTACTTAAAACCTGATCAATCCCAAGTCCGTCATAAGTCTTGTTACTATTTCGTTTATAATTAATTAATATTACCGTTAATAACTAGGAACTTTTGTCAACGTATCCCGAGAAGTTCGCCTGCTTTTATCACCGTCTCATCACTTATTCCACCCGTGAAGGTGAGTAATCATAACCCCTACTTTTACCGTTTTACATTTTTGGGGCCGGTATGTGTTCGCAAGTTAAATAGAATATAATATTTACAACGATTCCGCGATTTGAGTAGATATGCAATTGCTCAATTAGTTGATGTGTGCGAAGGTGACTATGTGTTTATTCTTGAGTTATGGTTGTTGGTATCTCATCCTCATCCTCATTAGTATGATCATACCCCATCGGAGTAACTCGACCCGTTTGGGACGGGGGAAATGGCTTTGTATTATTTTGTTATGCTAGTTGTAGTGATTCATGTTTATCGCAAGGAATTTTGATTTTCAATATTATTATGTACGAAAATCGTTATTACTTGCTTAACTTTATGTTGACAAACTATATATTTTCACGCATGACGCATGTAGCTATTTGGGATGAAGCAAGTGATGAATTTTAGAATATACCTTAGGTTGCATGTATAAATATTGATTTATGTTTTGAACATTTATTTGCAATATTTTTTCCTTTGAGAACAATCTCATGTTTTTGCGTACTTAATCGATTCATGTAACAAATAATTTAGATATTCACACATGTAACTCATTTAGTGTCTTTGGAGCTATAATACAAATTATGGTGCTCCCCGACATTAGCTTCCGTAGGTTAGGGTGTGACAAGGATTGATTAAACCACTTTAAAACAGAAACCCGCTCAAACCGACAACCAATCCAATGACGTCCAATGATGAAGTTGTTATGATAATCAAAATCCCAAGAAACCCGGAGGTCTGGACACACAACGACTTGTGTGTTATGACGAATGCATCGAATATTTATCGATGCAAATACTGTGGGAAGTTCTGAAGGCAATGTCGAAATCCTCTTTGAGAAAACATACCAATAAGTATGGACCGAAAAAATAAGCATTTAGACGCCATGAAAGCGGGAGAATCATCCAGCTCCGCAACTCGCCAAAACCAAGCCTAATGGGCGTAGAGATTGTCATGAATACAACAAATGGTGTTTGTTATTTTATGTTTTATGTTTAATATAATGTGTCATGTGTAATAAAAAGTTCATCGTTATGATAATGAAATAGAGTGGTTGTTTATTATGTTATTTCTTTAAGTGTCTCAATTTAAACGTAACCGATTGTAGCTTAAAACATTTGGTTCGAGCTGGAATGTTGGTTATTTGTATGACTAGAACTATTGGTTAATAGTTTAAAATTTGAATTATGGAGGGTTGGAAGCGGTTCCAACGGTTATATACACTATAAATAGAACCGGTTCCATTCAATTTTTTTATCGCCCTAAAAAATTACTTGCTTGGTAAGATGATCACCTGGACCGACGAGGAGTATCTCTTGACATAGTGTCTTCTACACGTTATGAATGATAATTCAAGGGTTCAAGCACAAGAACCGGGTCTTGGGACCACATTAAGGATAAGTTTGATGAGGAGATGAACGAGGAATCAAATACTGACAAAGTTGAATCGTATTACAAGAATTCTTGAATGAACGGTTTCAAGAGTCATATGAAGCACGTGGTGCGAAGGGAGAACATTAAAGTTTGAATGAACACCGAACCCGTGTTGTTGAAGAAACATGTGCGCTTTATGAAAAATAATATGGAAGACCATTTGGTAAATTAACTATTTGGGAGTTGATATACGTCTTTTATACATCTCGAATCCCTTGTAAAGTTATGTTTATTTAATGTTTTGAGTTTGGTTTAGTTCGTGTTTTTGTTAGTCTTTTATTATTTAAGGCTTTGAGTCAAGTTATTTATAGTTATCATGTTTTATATCGTTTGGTGTCTTAAACGTCAAATCTAATTCTTTCTATCATCTCATAAGAAGTTTAAGTTCGTTTTGCTAGTTAATGATTACATGATTATTCCACTTAGTGTTTTGATTTGTTTGCATGTAGATGGTGGTTTGAAAGTCAACGAAAAGAATGTCTAGAAGGTTTTAAGCGTTACTTGGAGTTCAAGGAAGAAGATTTATCAAGATTTTACAAGATATTTAATAAAATAAAAAAAGAGAAAAATCTCCTCCTAGAGGGCGCCGCACCGCGCGACGTGGAAGGCTAAGCCGGCCGCGAGGCGCCTAGGCATCCTGATCAGCCATATTTTGCAATTTAAGGCCCAACTCGTTTACATATAAAGAGTGTTATACACCTAAAAGAAAAAACAACATATAGCAGCCGATTTTGGAGATAGAACAAAGGTTTTGATGGTATTTTGAAGCTAGGAACCAAGGAGGATTGAGAGTTCTTTCATACGGGTGTTCAAGGATCAATTGCTAAGGGTTTTATCGCTCTAACTTTCATTCCTTTTTCATTATTTGTCATGTCTTTCCTCTTTGTTTTTAAGACTTGTTTAGGATTGTTTTCAATAATGATTCTAGGCTAGACTTCATGTCTACCTAGGTTTGATGAACATGTGTTGATTTGATTCTTGCGTTGGACAATTGATTTGATTATGGTTTCGTAATTTTAATAGTAAAAGACTTGATTTTGCTTTCATGATGCATATGAATATTTATTATCTTGATTGATTGTTAACTAATACTTCACATAGATCTTTTATCTTTTGATTGTGTTCTTTAGATTTAGGGTTCATGTTTAATCATTACTTGGTGTTTTGATTATTATGGTTGAATAGGCCTATTAGATCATAGAAGCTAGTTGATAGTTGGTTAGGGTTTTAAATGTACTGCTAAATTCCAATAGCTGTAAGGTGAGGAGTTGTTCATGTGTCTTGGTCAATCGCATGCTAGGATAGATTAGTGACAATATTCTTGCTTATTGTGTTGATCCTTGTTCATGATGTCATGATAAGCTTATCAAGTTATCTAGGGTTTAGTGTTTCGTAAGATTGCTTGCTTTAGATACTATTAATTAACCCTAACTGATAACTGTAAGGAAATCAATATAACTGATTGCTTAATAATCTAATAACTATTCTTTAGGATTTTACTTGATGCAATCAAGGGTTCTTTAGGGTTTGTTAGATGAATAGGTTTAGAAATCAGTTTCCATATCATGTTATTTGTCCATTGCTTGATGATTGTTGATACATGGGATTCTTACCTAGGTAGATTCCTTCTCTGATTGGTTTCGATCTTGTTTTTAATTGCTTGTTTCTAGTTTACTTGTTTATTTACTTTCTTAGTTTAATATTAGTTTAAAACCCCCCTTAAAACATTAATAATTAATAGCCGTGTCGTAAGTTGAGTCTAATTAGTTAATTAATGTAATTTATAGAGTCCTGTGGTTTCGATATTCCGGACTTACTTAGCTTTAGTACAATTGATCGGTTCACTTGCTGGAGTTTTGTGTAGTTGAGTCTTAAGTCTAGTTTTTATTACTTGTTTAGTTTAGTTAATATCTAATTGACTGTTTCTAGCACATCAAGTTTTTGGCGCCGTTGCCGGGGACTCTTGGCAATTGCGTTATTATTAATTGGGCTTATTTTCTACAGTCGTGCTATATGTTTATTTTTGTTTGAGTCGTAGGAGTCTAATTTAAGTTAGTTTATTTTTATTTATTTTTACGTTTTCGAGTTTACTCACTTGGTCTTTTTGCATTTTTCAGGTTTATGCCACATCTTCGTTCGCAAGGACCACCACTGGCTGATCTTGAATTTTCTCCATCGAAGTCCGAGGCTAGTTCGTCACAAAATTCATTTCCGCACAGTTCACCACCTGAAAGTCCTAGAAGTCAACCAGAAGATCAAATGGCCGACGACAGAATAATTGCTGCTCAAGCCTTCGATGGATTAACCGGAAACCAGTCATGCATCGTTGTTCCTGCAATCAACAATCCCAACTCATGGCAGATTCCGCCATACGTTATGAACAATATTGTTCAAACTAATCAGTTCACAAGGCATGATGACGAGGATGCACCGGCTCACATTAACCGACTTTACCGCGTTTTGAAAACTTTCAATTTACAAGGTGCTACCGAAGATGCTATTTTCTTACATCTGTTTCCGTTTTCACTTGCAGGTAAAGCAGCTACGTGGCTTGATACGCAGCCATCTGGCACGTTCGCCACTTGGGAAGCACTACGTTCTGCATTTATCAAGAGATACTTCCCACCGGCTATAGTGGCTATTCTTCGCGATCAGATTCACTCGTTTCACATGGAGCCGGGGGAGAAATATTGTCATGCTTGGGAGCATTTTCAGAACATGCTAGCCCGTTGCTCACAGAATGGTCTCACACCATGGGCTCTTATGGAGAAATTTTACAATGGGTTGAACTACGAAACCCAAGTTCGGTTCGACACGGCCGCGGGAGGATGTTTACTGGCGAGGAAAAATGTCACCGAGTGTAACGAGATGTTTGAGAGCTTCGCTCAATCGGACCTTGCCAAAGAGCCACATCGCGGGACTTCCACTCCCGTCAGCAGTACATCCTCATCCGCTCGAGGTATACACCAGGTTAATCTGGATACTAGTGTGGCTGCTGCTTTGGAATCACTAACTAGAGAGGTTAAGGAGCTGAAGGCTAAGGTGGACAGATGTGAGTTTTGTAGAGGTGGACATGATACGTTGGAGTGCCTGGTGATGAATCAACAGGTCAATTTCGTTGCTGGTCAGACTAGGTTTCCCAATACCTATAATAACAACAATCAGAGTTGGAACACTAACAAGAACCCGAATCAGAATAATTCTAACTGGCGTCCGTCGGGTGCACCACCCGGATTTCAAAATTCTTATAATCAATGACAAGGTCAGTATTTCAATAATAATAACACCGAGGTACTAATGTTCAAAATAATGTGCAGGATTCAAACGGTGGAATTTGGCGTTTGGAAGAGATGATGAAGCAAATCTTGGAGAGAGATCAAGTTACACAGAAAAAGTTTGCCGAACACGATTTGCTCTTCAAGAATCACAATCTTATATTCTCGATATTCAAAGGACTGTTGGTGATATTGCTCGTCGTTTAGAAGAAAGGCCCCCAGGTCAGTATTCGGGTATCCGTCAAACTAATCCGGCTGCTCAATTGAAAGCCATCTCCACTCGTAGTGGTAGGGTTTTTGGTCCGGAGGTAGTTAATAGAGAAATTAGGAAAGATAGGGACGATGAGTTGATAGATGAGGAGATAGAGGTAGAGGCTCCAGGTAAGTTACAAAATACAACACCAATCATAGAGCCGCAAGTGAAGAAAAATACTAAGAAGAAGCCGGTTGGAGTCTGGCCACCACCACACACCATTGACCTAGCCTATGTCCCGTATCCCGCTCGTATAAAGAATCAAAAGTATACGAAAGATTGCGGCCATTTTCTTAATATATTTAGCCAATTTAGTGTCAACCTTCCGTTCGTAGAAGTCCTTTAGCATATGTCTAAATACGCCAAAATTTGAAAGACCTTCTTAAAAGAAAGGATAAGTTAGATGAGCTTTCGACTGTACCCTTAAATGGAGAGTGTTTTGCAGTAGTTCTCAATAAAGTTCCGGAGAAATTACCCGACCCCGGTGTTTTTACCATTCCATGCCTTTTCGGAAGTGATACGACGTGTCAAGCATTGGCCGATTTAGGAGCTAGCATAAACCTCATGCCATATTCTTTGTATGAAAAGCTAGACATAGGAGATCTCACCCCCACTCGTATGATGTTGTCTTTAGCCGATCGTTTGGTTAAGTATCCGAGGGGTGTCGTAGAGAATTTGCTCGTTAAGGTAGATAATTTGGTTTTCCCGCAGATTTCGTTGTTTTAGATATGGAGGCCGACGAGAGAGTTCCTATTATTTTAGGTCGTCCATTCTTACGTACTGCTTGGGCGGTCATTGACGTGTTTGAAGGTAAGATCACTCTTAGAGCCGGTGATGATAGTGCCACCTATTTGGCTAAGTCCATGAGACATCCGAGTGGTCAATACGGTCTCATTGATCCATGTCATCCAGTTTACTCGATAGAATCATTTATCTTGGGCATGGATCCTAGTCCTGATTGTTCCCATTTTGTAAGTTTAAGTGTGGGGAAGGAGCGAGCGGTTTCGAGCTCTCGGGTAGTGGTGAAGTGTGTTGGAGAAAGAGGTGGTGGAAAGCGTAAGATTGAAAAGGTTGATGGTGTTAGAAAGAAGAAGACCAAGATTGATGAATGGTCGGATCGTGATTCAATATCTTTAAGGGCATTGGAGTTCTACCGAGGTGGAGGAAGCTTCACTCGTTCTGCCACGTGATTCGCATAACACGGGTTATTGAGTGAAAACTCAAGTGTAGAGTTTGTATATTTTATTTTTATTTCTATTTTCTTTTTCCTTGAGTCACTAACGTAGTTTTTTGTAGTTCGACTTTGTTTTGTGTTTTAAGTGTTTGCTAGGTAAAAGAGAGATTGTATGAGCTAGAGAGACGATCCCCAAGGAAAATTTATTGAAAAATACATGTGTGGGGATGGAGTAGCAGTGGAACCGTATACTTTTTATTTATTTATTTGCTTCTAATTATTCATGATTTATTTGTTGGTTGGTAAAATACTTTAATTGCTTAATATCTATAACTTTGATAAGATACATTTTTAGATATGTTTGTTTTGTTTGGCTGCTTACGTTCGTGTGTGAGAGAAGGATTTACTATTTGCTGAGCACGTTCGTAGTTGGAGGGCATTCATGGAAAGAAGACTTTAGCATCATATTTCATGCGCAAATTACCAGCTAAGTCTTTTCTATTATCTAGCTTCTTAACTTTTATTTTGCTTTGATTTTTAGTTTTTTTTTGTAGTCCGACTTTATTTTTTATTTTAAGTCGTCCTTATCCTTGCATTGAGGACAATGCAAAATTTAAGTGTGGGGATAGGATATTTGAGTCATAGTTTAAATTTAAAAAATAAAAAAAATAATAAAAAAACTGAAAAATGTTTTAAAAATGTCCCTTGAATTTAGTTTTTGCATTAAAGTAGGAGATGATGATATTTATCGGGAAATTGGTTTTTCAAACTACTAATAATTTGAGATAAATAATAGAAAATGCACTTAACTTGGGATGTGTCAGTAGACTCAGCCTTGAGAGAAAGAGCAATTTGATAAAATGGTTTAAACGGAAATATTTTGTGGGTAAAGCGTTTTGTCCGTGGAAGATAAGCAATGAAAGGTCGGGCCATACTCAAGCCTCAAATTTTGGTGTGAAAAAGTGGAAATATTATTAAGTTTAAAAATCTGAATACGTTATCATATGATGCTTGGGTAGGTTTAACGTTAGAGTATGTCGTGTAGCCTGTGATATAAATCTTAAACTGCTAGTTTAGTGTTTTACACCTCATTGGCGTTTGGTTTTATAACCTTAAATCTTGTATTGATGAGATGCCTCGGGTCTGGAGACCATGGGTCTGTATGCAATTTATTCATCTGGGTATTCATAATTCCTAAGTGGGGTTGTGGATATTTAAAATAAAGCCAAAAAGAGAAAACCTTATAAGTCTATAAACATTATCACAAGAGTACAAAAGTACAAATTCACTACAGACTTGATCATCCACGCTGTTAGCCATGTGGGGTCCCCTTGCTCGCGTCTCATTACCATTTAGAAACGGACCACAAGGGACACGCTACATGTAAGCCCTACAGATGAAATTTTGCATGCTCACCTATGGTGATGGGTCTCGGGGTATTGCTTGATAACAGGGGTATGTCATGTTGTGGGTAGCACTAGCTATTAATTAATTGAACCTTAATCGTATCTAATGGTTGCTTGGTAGACTTTGATGCTTAAGCTTAGGTGGATAAACAATACCCTTGATCGTCTTAACTATTCATGAAAAAATAGAGCAACAAAAGTTTTAAATCTGCTAATTTTGAGGTTTAAGTCAAGTAGGGGGGGTCTGGTCTGGTAAAAGCTGAAAATAAGCGGGTCTTAATTGTGTAAACCACTGAGTAATATAATTGTCGAATCTTATTTGTCCCGGTAAAGATTAAGGCATGGGTTTAAGTGGACAACAATATCGGTGATTGCGGTTTTTGCGTTTTCTAAGCTTTAAAAATTAACATATATGTTTGTTAGACTATAATTTTCCGATTCTGATCCAACTGCAACAGACTTTTTCAGGGACGAAAAAAGAGTAAGTGTGGGGATATTTGATATACGTCTATTCATACATCTCGAATCCCTTGATATACGTCTATTTATACATCTCGAATCCCTTGTAAAGGTTTTGATTCAAGTTATTTATAGTTATCATGTTTTATATCGTTTGTGTCTTGAACGTTAAATCTAATTCTTTCTATCATCTCATAAGAAGTTTAAGTTTTTTTTGCTCGTTAATGATTACATGATTATTTCACTTAGTATTTTGATTTGTTTGCATGTAGATGGTGGTTTGAAAGTCAAGGAAAAGAAGGTCTAGAAGGTTCTAATCGTTACTTGGAGTTCAAGGAAGAAGATTTATCAAGATTTTACAAGATATTTAATAAAATAAAAAAAAGAAAAATCTCCTCCTGGATGGCGCCGTGCCGCGCAACGGGGAAGGCTAGGCCGGTCGCGGGGCGCCTAGGCATCTTGATCAGCCATATTTTGCAATTTAAGGCCCGACTCATTTATATATAAAGAGGGTTATAAACCTAAACAAAAAAACAACATATAGTAGCCGATTTTGGAGATAGAATAAAGGTTTTGAAGGTATTTTGAAGCTAGGAACCAAGGAGGATCTAGAGTTCTTTCATACGGGTGTTCAAGGATCAATTGCTAAGGGTTTTATCGCTCTAACTTTCATTCCTTGTTCATTATTTGTCATGTCTTTCCTCTTTGTTTTTAATACTTGTTTAGGATTGTTTTCAATAATGATTCTAGGCTAGACTTCATGTCTACCTAGGTTTGATGAACATGTGTTGATTTGATTCTTGCGTTGGACAACTGATTTGATTATGGTTTCGTTATTTTAATAGTAAAAGACTTGATTTTGCTTTCATGATGCATATGAATATTTATTATCTTGATTGATTGTTAACTAATGCTTCACATAGATCTTTTATATTTTGATTGTGTTCTTTAGATTTAGGGTTTATGTTTAATCATTACTTTGTGTTTTGATTACTATGGTTGAATAGGCATATTAGATCATAGAATCTAGTTGATAGTTGGTTAGGGTTTTAAATGTACTACTAAATTCCAATAGCTGTAAGGTTAGGGTTTTAACTTGGGATGTGTCGGTAGGCTCAGCCTTGTTCATGTGTCTTGGTCAATCGCATGCTAGGATGTGTCAGGTCCCTCGATTTCAGCTGGATCTTACTTAATCATGTCATAACTCACACAGATTAATGTGCCGACAAGAGAGTTAATGACGGGTTGCTATATTTAGAAAGATATTTGTTTGTTAAAGGCGGAATCAATAACAAACATACGTTTGCAATGAGTAATCAAAGGTAGAAAGCACACACAGGATTCACTCAAAAGATTTCCATCTATATAATTTTCATCATACAAAGTGGATAATCGATTTAGGGTTTTGGGAATCCTAGGACAGCCGTCACTTTCAAGAAATATTCTTTCTTGTCCGAAAAGTGTAAAGGCTCAAATCCGTTTTCGTGTGTCTTAGGCGGCGTGCCCTAAACATTCTATTTATAGGCCTGCCAACCTAGGACAACTGTCATTCCTTCTAGAAACACTAAATACAACGTACATATCCAAATTACATATTCAAAATAAACTAAGTGTAAAACAAATCTTCCGGGTAAGCTTTATAAAAGTCTCCATTCTCCTAGTACGCTGCGTACTCTGCCATCCTTTAGACTTGGTAATCATAGAAGTGTACTTGGAATCAGTTTCCGGGTAGACTTTACTTGAAGAGTATTTTACCAAGTAAAATACTCACCGGGTAGACTTCAGTCTTCTTGGCTTTGTCAAACTTTGCCCGACAAAACCTTACGAGCAACCTTGTTCTTCAATGATCCATTTCAGCTCTTTGCTATAGATTAACTTATTAGCAAAGTGTACTCGGGAGTACTGTTCCTTGCTTGAGCTGAACCTTGCCCGATATTACTTAGAGATATTTCTTTAGATCATCAAGCATACTTGGACCATACTTATTAATGAATACCTTGCCCGGTCTTCCAATCTCTTGGCTTCTTGGACTTGGTTAACCAAACCTTACTCAGAATAGTAATATACTTGGCTCTGAAGAACAGACTTGCTTGATAAAGTGAACCTTGCCTGGATTTACATAAACTAGTGAACCTTGCTCGGCAATACACTAATTTGCAAACCTTGCTCGGATAACCACTAAAGAAGACTTCTTGAAGTAAACCTTGCCCGATAGACAAAATATCGTACCCGGCTAAGTAAAACCTTGCTCGGATGTCTAAGGTGTGCCCGGATCCATACTTAGCGAATTCTGAGGAGGTTGAGAAGATTCCAATCTTCCATATACTTCATTCTGGTCAAATATTTGACTCAACAATCTCCCCCTTAGGTCAATTGTTTGACTCAACAATCTCCCCCTGGATTGGAACACCTCAGCTGACCCAAAACATTTTTTATGGTTACTTACACTTAGCAAAAATACACATCAAATCAAAAATCAAAATTACATATTCAAATAACATAAGCAAATTACATAATCAGAAAGTTGTCCGAAGACATTACAAAACAAAGCCTATTCTATTAAACTTGTCTCTTTCTTGCATCATGAATGGCTTGTCTTCTGTTGATTAGCTCTGAAGCTGCTTTCATCTTGAAAATATTAAGGGCTTGGTAGTGAGTGTGACTTTCTGGTATAGCCAAGTCCATTATATCCATTAGATCTTCATTGTGCAGGCAGGTCAAGTCTTCATCTTTCTTAATAATCCCCAGAATTTTTCCATCCGAATTCCTCAGTACAAAATGATTAACATTCTCTTTGAATTCAATTTCAGCTATAATCCCATTTTTCTGTACTGTGTAATTGGGGAGTCTCATTCTTCTTCCCAGACTTATACATGTATTCAAGTTGGACAATGGATTATTATCTCTGAAGGTCATCTGAAAGTCTCTTTCAGCTATGTCCATTCTTTTAAGCTTTGCAGTTCTTTTTAACTTGTGAGACTGAATCAACCTCCAGCTCCTCTTTTCTTTTAAGAATTTTAATCCTTTTCCAGCTTCTTCATACAAGTATTTTGACAGATCATTCATTTGTCTACCTGCCAATCTGCTTCTGTCTCTGTAATCATACAATCTGAGAGTGGCCATTCTATCCAACTGTTCTTCATTGTAGTCACGAAAGTCACTCCTAACCACAATCTCTCTCAGCAATCTGCTTTCCATAATCACTTTTAAAGATTCTGTAACTAAGTCAAAGTACAGTTCCCTAGGAAGATCCACATCAGACTGTGGTCTTGTTGTTCTTTGTTGTGCAGAACTGCTTGACTCACCTCTTCCTCCTTGACCTCTTCCTCCTTATGGAACTCTTCTTGAAATAGGAGGTCTGAAGGCTTTCTCCTTCCCTTAAGGCTTTCTCCCATTCATTCTTTTTAATATAAAAGAGGTATTTCAAATCCTCCTTTTCCAAGACATTGAAGTCTGCTTCAGTCTTGATTTATCATTATGTTTCTTAGAATGTATATCATTTCTTCATTTTCCCAAGGGAGAAATGGTTCATCCTCAGGTTCAGGCTTAGGTTCCTCTGGGATGGGTGTTTCAACAGTAGGCACTTCATCTGGTTTTTCTTTTTCAGCCTGTTTCTTTTGTTTCTCCCTCAAAGTTTGGATTCTTCTCTTCTTTGCTTGAGGTTCATTAGTTGCTTCAGCCTGTAACGGGGGGAGAATGTAACAATTCTGGCAAATTCAGGTATACCCTAGCCGGAATATACTATTTACGTGTTATTTAATACTGAATATATGAATTATAATGTGATTATACGAGTATATAAGATTCTCAGTACGAATTATACTCAAATGTACAACTAGTCGTATCGGAATTACGATTAATCGATGAACGGTTATTGAAACCCGAACGAATCGGGAATTACATTATAGACGAAATATATAATGTTTAGTGATGTTTACGAAGTATTAAAGCTTCGGGATAAGTGAATTATAGCACAGAAAAAGGATTTCGATTTATTAGTACGTCGGTACGATAAACGAAACCTTTAACATCAAACCAAGCAAGAGACGATCGATCAAGCCGAAAAAGATGCACAATTACCGACAATATGATGTGATAAGTCAATAAATGTCATGGTTTAAGTTTTTAAAGTTTTTAAATCGGTTTTATATAAATTTTAATTTTAAGCCGAAAAACGACCGTTTTGGTCTCGTTTTGAGCGAGATTTAACGTTTAACCGAAAAACGAACTGAACCAGATTATCCACAACATTATCCAGATTACACAATCCAAATGTGTGGCCAATATTTGAGATGTGGGCCACACCCCCCACCATGTCTTGGACCGATCGGTCCCCCCTCCCCACTTTAACATATCATTTTTCTTTTTTCCACTTTCTAACTCTCCAAATCCTCTCAACACTCTTCAACATCCATCCAAAACCCAAGTTTTTAAGCAAGAACACAAGGTAAAAACCGAGTTGTAATCGTGTTTATCTTCTTTTCTTGGTTCATTTACAAGGAAATGAGGTTTCAAATGAAAAATGGGTGAAAACCCGAGATGAAACCGATTCTTGCATGATCAAGTGATGTATACAAGTTATACAAGGGATCTTGGTCCAAGAAAGGAGTTAAAAGAGTCAAAAACGAATTTTTACGGTCAAAATCTTTGTTTTGATGTTTTAATCGAAACCATGAAAGAAATGGCTTGATTGTGGGTATAACTTGCTTGGTGTGGTGTTGTTGTGCTTGTAGGTGTTGTATCTAGTGGCTAGCAAAGGCTAGAAGCCAAGATCTTTGCGATCTAACGCTAGAAACACAAGGTAGTTCGGTTTTCGTATGATTTAGATAATTTGGACAGATTGTGATAGACCAAGAGTTGGGTCACGAAATTTCACAGAGATGATCTACACATGAAAATATGAGATCTGTGAATTTTTGGTAATTTTTGGATAAAGGATGAATATTTGGTGAATTTAATGCTCGGTTTTGGCTAAAAATGGTGAAAAATAGCTAAACATCATGAAAAATTCTGGAAAATTTAAGATAAGCTTTTTATAACATATAAAAGTCACACACAAAATTTCAGGTTCTAAGTGAAAACAAACAAACTAACGGTAGTTTTGACTAAAGAACTCTAAGTGATATCACAATCTAAGTCCTGAAAAGTATTTCGGGGTTAACATTGTCCCCGGATCGTGTACGGTACTGGGTTAACAGTGTCACCAGACGTACCGGTTAACACGAATTTAAGTTATATTGATAGAAATTGTGTAGTAACGATTCGGGGGATCGTATTACAGATCTGTACCAGTAGCCGTGCACCGTAGTACATCTTGCTCACAAGAAGGTGAGTTTTCACGAGTCCCTTTTTTTACTGAACTGTTTTAAATATTTTCCCGGGGCGGAAAGCATGTTTTTATCAAAGTGTTTAAGTACATGCTGATCGCATGGAAATGAACGTATTTATATAATGTTTATTGTACGGGAATCGTACGGTAATGAATTAAGATGGTAATTGTCTGAGTTGCTAACAGTGTAAGGCCCGAAACAGCGTTCTGGGGTAACCGAGTTCCCAGAGGTTATTAAATGTGTTCTGGGGTAACCAAGTTCCCAGAGGTTATTAAATGTGTTTCTGGGGTAACAGAGTTCCCAGAGGTTCTTAAATGTGTTTCTGGGGTAACAGAGTTCCTAGAGGTTATTGGAAGTCTTCTGGGGTAACAGAGTTCCCGGAGGTTAATCGATATGTTTCGGGATTAACAGAGTTCTCACTTGTGGGCTCAGCATAATTACATCGCTTATTTATGATTATTATAATGATTTGTTATGGTTAATTTAAATTAGTGAAACTCACCAACTATTCGTAGTTGACCCGTTTTCTTTACATGCTTTCTAGGTACACTCAAATTGGAATGAGTGATATGTGTTCGATGCTGTGTGCTATTTTGTGGAAGTTTAGAGATCTATATTTTGCGTTAAATATGTTAATGTACTATCGGTAACACTTATGTGATAACGCTTAGATGGTTATGAAATTCAGAACAATGTAATACGTTTAAATTAATGTAGTGGTGTTTTCTTTATAAACAATGCTGTTGATATCAGATGTGTCTGTTGCATCCCGTGTACGTTTCCGCTGCGGTTACGGGGTGTTACAGAACTTGGTATCAGAGCCATTGGTTATAAAGAATTAGGATGTCTTTAAAAGATACCTAAAATATAACCAGTAGCTCAAGTATTATAGGATCTGAATATCAACTAATAATTTATTGTGACGAGATCGGGATGAACTTGGATGGACAAGTGGGTTATTATGGTCCGGAACATAATAACAGACTTGTCTGCACGAGGGAATTCAGGGAAAGTCACGGGGGACTTTAATAGGTAAAATTGGCAACATACGTGCAAATATGTGATAATATTGTTATGTGGTCAAGTTGTATAAGTAAGTGTATATCAATTTGATTATGATTTACACTATGGAAAGAACTATATGTTTGTTAACTTGTGTGCAGGTAAAATGTCAAGAACTCCTAGTTTGTCGATTGAGGAGGACCCGGAGGAGGTCAGCTCCGGGGACTCTGGGAGGCCACTCGTAGCATCTAGCACAGAGCCTAGCGAGGCTAGCCTTAGGAGTTCCGGCCAGTCCTCCCCAGCTAGGATTGCCAGATCCCCTACCCCACCCGCACCACAGGCCGCCCCTGCACCCCCCGGATTCGGACCCCGCCTCACGGCGCGGATCAGTATCCCACATGTCCGACCTACCTCGCCCCCACCCAGACCTGCTACCCGCAGGGGCGAGTCCTCCCGCTCTCAGCCCGAGCCTGCGACTCCACCTGTGTGGGGTCTTCCTAGACAGGAACGGGACGCGGCGGCCTGGCTCCGAGTGCTCACCGAACAAGTGAATGAGCACTCCGCCGCCCTGACGGTGGGAGTCCAGAGGAGGATGTACTTGGGGGATTGCATACTGGACCATCAGTATGCGATTGCCCAGCTGAAGAGGGAGTGCTCATACTCCCAATGGATGCTCGGCCGGATGGAGATGCGGGTCCGGGTTATGATGGCTGTGTTGGTGGTGTTGGTGGCGATATTGGTGGGGTTGGTTTACCACCGTGTTTAGTTGTGTTGGGATGGGAATAGACAGGGACCGTTTTTTTGATACTCTATGTAAGCAGTTAGTGGTGATGCTAACATGGAGTGAATCTTGTTTAGTTATAATACAACCACTGGCCCATAGGAGGGGTCTCTTTTGGGGCATATCAGTATAGATACTATTGGGTATCATTCAAGCACTGACCCGTTGCGGGTTATGTCGAGATGATGCCGACATAGGCCCTACGTATGAAAACTTAACTAATGTAATAGTGACAGGAAAGTAATATGAACGGATGTTTGTGTAATATGTACTAACGTTTATTAATGAATGGAATGTTTGTTGTGTTTTATGATTGGAACTTGTATTGATTATATATATTTTCTTGATGTTGTGTAGAATGGCACCAAAACGTTCAGCCCAATTGTCGGAAGTGGACGTGAGTCGTTTGATTGCTCAACAGTTAGAGGCGGCGATACCGGATATAGTATCGCGCATCGCCGCCAGTATTAACAATTCGGCCAATCCAACCCTTCGAGCAATCAAACGACCACCAATAATGACGGGGAACGAAATACTAATCCTCCGCAGAATGATAACACGATTCCGAGTAATGACGCACCGCCTAGGGTGGTCGTTATAGACAGTAATGGCCCTATACCTACGGTAGAGACGAACCGTACTGAACCGATTCGTGCATCCAGGGGATTTCGATCAAGGACTTTATGTTGTGCAAACCTCTAGAGTTTAGCGGGTCTGAAGGACCAAATGGATTAGTTAAATGGATCGAGAAAATAGAATCCGTGGTGAATATCAGCAACTTCCCCGAGGATTGTGTCGTTAAGTATGCTGCCTGCACATTCACGGACCATGCCTTGACATGGTGGAACACGATAGTGCAGACCCGGGGCCAGGCGGCGACAAACCGCATGACCTGGACGGAGCTCAAGGCTCTTGTACTGGAACATTTCTGCCCGAAAAACGAATTTCAAAAATTAGAAAATGAATTGTGGAACCTGGAAATGCAGGGGGCAGACCATTTGGGTTATACGAACCGGTTTAATGAGTTGTCGTGATTGGTACCATGGTTGGTCACCCCAGAGTCGAAGAGGGTGGAGCGTTGTATTTGGGGGCTAACTCCAGTTGTAAGGAGTATAGTCAATTCTGGGGGACACCAGACGTATGAGGGTGCGGTGACGCAAGCTGGTATCGTCACGTATGATTTCGTAAGAAGCGGGTCACTGAAGGTGGCAGGAGAGTCCGCTGGGGGGAAGCGGAGTTCATATGACCATAGGACCCACGAAAAGCAGCAAGGTAAACGTGCTAGACCCACTGCCCAGAACTACGCCATGACTAGTTCGGGCGGAAGGCAAGAACCGCAGAAGGGAACGTTTCCTAAGTGTGGGAAATGTGGTTACCACCATGGTGGCGTGTGCAAAGAAGTGGTGTGCCACCGGTGTGGCAGGATTGGACACTACGCACCAAATTGTAAGACAAATCTGAACAACCTGAACCGACAACCACAACCTATCCGTGCGCAACCATTTAAGACTCAACCAGCCCGACAGCAGAACCCTGCAAGGAAACCAAATGGTGACCACCAGCCGTGCTTGCTATGAATGCGGCAGCACGGATCACTTCAAAAGACACTGTCCGAAACTGAACCAGGGAGGAAACGGGAGGCAACCCTCGGGTCAGGCATCGTCGTCCAATCCGGCGCGAGGCCGAGCATTCGTGATGGGGGCGAACGAGGCACGCCAGGACCCCAGCGTAGTGACAGGTACATTCCTCGTCTCTGATCATTACGCTTCTGTATTATTTGATACAGGCGCCGATAGAAGTTTTGTCTCCGTTAGATTCCTGTCGATAGCAAACCTTCCTATTGGTGAAACCATAGAACCTTACACCGTAGAAGTCGCTAACGGTAAAACCATGATAGTTAATCAGATAGTTCGGAATTGCCCTTTTATTCTGAACGAACAATCCCTTCCTATTGACTTGTTACCGGTAGAATTGGGTAGTTTTGACGTGATAGTGGGAATGGATTGGTTAGCACGCAACAAAGTAGAAATAAACTGTGAAAAGAAAATCGTCAAGATCCGGGTGTCGGATGACAAAGAGATACTAGTGCAAGGAGAAAAGTCAGGCACCATGATACCATTTATATCCCACCTCAAGGTGTTAAAATACATACGCCAAGGATGCGTGGCGTATCTAGAAAGCTTGACGGCCACTGATTCTGAGGAGAAACGGGTGGATGATATTCCAGTGGTACGCGAATTTCCACAAGTCTTCCCAGAAGAACTTCCTGGATTACCGCCAACCCGATAGGTCGAATTCGGAATCGATCTATTACCTCAAGCTGGCCCTGTTGCTAAGGCACCCTACCGACTTGCACCATCAGAGATGCAAGAATTATCCAACCAATTGCAAGAATTGTTGGATAAAGGATTTATACGTCCTAGTTATTCCCCGTGGGGTGCACCGGTACTATTCGTGAAAAAGAAGGACGGGAGCCTTAGAATGTGCATTGATTACAGGGAGTTGAACAAGTTGACAATCAAAAATAGGTATCCTCTCCCCCGAATCGATGATCTGTTTGACCAACTACAAGGTGCGAGCTACTTCTCAAAAATAGATCTTAGATCGGGATACCATCAGGTTAGAATTCAGGAGGAGGATATCCCAAAAACCGCATTCCGGACTCGCTACGGTCATTACGAGTTCTTAGTTATGCCTTTTGGGCTAACAAATGCGCCAGCAGTGTTCATGGATCTCATGAATCGAGTCTGTAAACCCTACCTCGATAAATTCGTCATCGTGTTTATTGACGATATTTTGATATACTCGAAGAATAAAGAAGAGCACGAGCAACATTTAAGATCAATTCTAGAACTTCTAAATCAGGAGAAGTTGTATGCAAAATTCTCCAAGTGTAACTTCTGGTTACAAGAAGTGCAATTCCTTGGTCACGTTATAAACCATCAAGGAATACACGTTGATCCAAGTAAGGTTGAAGCAATTAAGAATTGGTAAGCGCCTTAATCGCCAAAGGAAATCCGCCAATTCTTAGGCTTAGCTGGATATTATCGTCGATTTATAGAGAACTTTTCCAGCATTGCCCAACCTTTAACCCTTCTGACCCAAAAGGATCGAAAGTATGAATGGGGTGAAGAGCAGGAAACGGCGTTTCAAACGCTAAAACAAAGATTGTGCCAAGCGCCAATCTTAAGTCTCCCCGACGGAGACGATGGTTTTGTCGTGTATTGTGACGCATCCCGGAGAGGGTTAGGATGCGTGTTGATGCAAAATAATAAGGTTATAGCCTATGCTTCTCGACAGTTAAAAATACACGAGAAAAATTACACTACTCATGACTTAGAACTGGGAGCAGTTATCTTCGCACTTAAAATCTGGAGACATTATCTCTACGGTACAAAGTGCACCATCTTCACCGATCATAAAAGTTTGCAACACATATTCGATCAGAAAGAACTGAATATGAGGCAACGAAGATGGGTCGAGTTGTTAAGCGACTATGACTGTGACATCCGTTATCACCCCGGCAAGGCTAACGTCGTAGCCGATGCCTTGAGTAGGAAGGATCGGGTTAAGCCATTGCGAGTGCGAGCGCTGGGGATGATAGTCCAGTCAAACCTTTCGGATTTGATTCGAGTCGCTCAACGCGAGGCGTTGAAAGAGGAACAATTGGAAAAAGAGGGACTTTACGGTAACGAGAAGAATTTCGAACAGCGAGTGGACGAAATTCTCTATTTCAAAAATCGGATTTGGATCCCGACCCTCCATGACCTTCGTGAATTAATCATGGACGAAGCGCATAAATCGAAATATTCCATACATCCGGGATCGGATAAGATGTACCGGGATGTGAAGGAGTTCTACTGGTGGCCGGGTATGAAAAAGGAAATAGCCACATACGTCGGCAAGTGTACGACGTGTGCGAGGGTTAAGGCAGAGCACCAGAAACCTTCGGGAATGTTACAACAACCGGAAATTCCGGAATGGAAGTGGGAGCAGATCACGATGGATTTTGTGACACATCTCCCCAAGACGTCCCGTGGACATGATGCAATTTGGGTAATCGTGGATCGATTAACCAAATCGGCACATTTTATTCCGATTAGAAATAATTATAACACTTAGAGACTTGCGCAGATTTATATAAATGAAATTGTGTCTCGTCATGGTATACCCATCTCGATCATCTCCGATCGGGATAGCCATTTCACCTCCAAACTTTGGCAAGCTGTCCAAGAAGCGCTGGGAACGCGTATTGATCTAAGCACAGCTTACCTCCCTCAGACCGACGGTCAGTCTGAGAGGACCATCCAAACCCTGGAGGATTTGCTTCGTGCATGCGTACTGGATTTTAAAGGAAATTGGGATCAACATCTCCCACTCGTTGAATTTTCCTATAATAACAGTTATCATAGCAGTATAAAGGCAGCGCCTTACGAAGCATTGTATGGTCGGAAGTGCCGATCACCACTCTGCTGGACTGAAGTGGGCGACACACAGGTTATTAGATCAGATCTGGTCCAGGAAACGACCAGCAAAATTCTTGAAATTAAGAACAATCTGAAGGCCGCACGGGATCGGCAGAAGAGTTATGCAGATACCCGTAGAAAACCGTTATCATTTGAGAAAGGTGATAAAGTGTATTTGAAAGTATCACCTTGGAAAGGAGTAGTCAGATATGAAAAGGCGGGGAAGTTAGCCCCTAGATACATTGGACCGTTCGACATTATTGCAAAAATCGGTCCTGTAGCATACCGATTAGAGCTGCCTGATGAACTGAGTGCAGTTCACAACGTGTTTCACGTGTCGAACTTGAAAATGTGTCTGTCGGATGAGACATCGGTGTTACCTTTAGAGGGTGTCCAAATAAATGATAAGCTCAACATTGTGGAGGAGCCCATAGAAATAGTAGAAGGGAAAATCAAGCAACTTAGACACAATAAGATCTCGTTGGTCAAGGTTAGATGGAACTCGCAACGAGGCCCAGAATATACATGGGAACGTAAGGACGAATTTCGGAAGAAATATCCCCACCTATTTCCGCAAAAGGAAGTAGTCGATGCGTAAAATTTCGAGGACGAAATTTTTGTAACGGGGGGAGAATGTAACAATTCCGGCAAATTCAGGTATACCCTAGCCGGAATATACTATTTACGTGTTATTTAATACTGAATATATGAATTATAATGTGATTATACGAGTATATAAGATTCTCAGTACGAATTATACTCAAATGTACAACTAGTCGTATCGGAATTACGATTAATCGATGAACGGTTATTGAAACCCGAACGAATCGGGAATTACATTATAGACGAAATATATAATGTTTAGTGATGTTTACGAAGTATTAAAGCTTCGGGATAAGTGAATTATAGCACAGAAAAAGGATTTCGATTTATTAGTACGTCGGTACGATAAACGAAACCTTTAACATCAAACCAAGCAAGAGACGATCGATCAAGCCGAAAAAGATGCACAATTACCGACAATATGATGTGATAAGTCAATAAATGTCATGGTTTAAGTTTTTAAAGTTTTTAAATCGGTTTTATATAAATTTTAATTTTAAGCCGAAAAACGACCGTTTTGGTGTCGTTTTGAGCGAGATTTAACGTTTAACCGAAAAACGAACTGAACCAGATTATCCACAACATTATCCAGATTACACAATCCAAATGTGTGGCCAATATTTGAGATGTGGGCCATACCCCCCACCATGTCTTGGACCGATCGGTCCCCCCTCCCCACTTTAACATATCATTTTTCTTTTTTCCACTTTCTAACTCTCCAAATCCTCTCAACACTCTTCAACATCCATCCAAAACCCAAGTTTTTAAGCAAGAACACAAGGTAAAAACCGAGTTGTAATCGTGTTTATCTTCTTTTCTTGGTTCATTTACAAGGAAATGAGGTTTCAAATGAAAAATGGGTGAAAACCCGAGATGAAACCGATTCTTGCATGATCAAGTGATGTATACAAGTTATACAAGGGATCTTGGTCCAAGAAAGGAGTTAAAAGAGTCAAAAACGAATTTTTACGGTCAAAATCTTTGTTTTGATGTTTTAATCGAAACCATGAAAGAAATGGCTTGATTGTGGGTATAACTTGCTTGGTGTGGTGTTGTTGTGCTTGTAGGTGTTGTATCTAGTGGCTAGCAAAGGCTAGAAACCAAGATCTTTGCGATCTAACGCTAGAAACACAAGGTAGTTCGGTTTTCGTATGATTTAGATAATTTGGACAGATTGTGATATACCAAGAGTTGGGTCACGAAATTTCACAGAGATGATCTACACATGAAAATATGAGATCTGTGAATTTTTGGTAATTTTTGGATAAAGGATGAATATTTGGTGAATTTAATGCTCGGTTTTGGCTAAAAATGGTGAAAAATAGCTAAACATCATGAAAAATTCTGGAAAATTTAAGATAAGCTTTTTATAACATATAAAAGTCACACACAAAATTTCAGGTTCTAAGTGAAAACAAACAAACTAACGGTAGTTTTGACTAAAGAACTCTAAGTGATATCACAATCTAAGTCCTGAAAAGTATTTCGGGGTTAACATTGTCCCCGGATCGTGTACGGTACTGGGTTAACAGTGTCACCAGACGTACCGGTTAACACGAATTTAAGTTATATTGATAGAAATTGTGTAGTAACGATTCGGGGGATCGTATTACAGATCTGTACCAGTAGCCGTGCACCGTAGTACATCTTGCTCACAAGAAGGTGAGTTTTCACGAGTCCCTTTTTTTACTGAACTGTTTTAAATATTTTCCCGGGGCGGAAAGCATGTTTTTATCAAAGTGTTTAAGTACATGCTGATCGCATGGAAATGAACGTATTTATATAATGTTTATTGTACGGGAATCGTACGGTAATGAATTAAGATGGTAATTGTCTGAGTTGCTAACAGTGTAAGGCCCGAAACAGCGTTCTGGGGTAACCGAGTTCCCAGAGGTTATTAAATGTGTTCTGGGGTAACCAAGTTCCCAGAGGTTATTAAATGTGTTTCTGGGGTAACAGAGTTCCCAGAGGTTCTTAAATGTGTTTCTGGGGTAACAGAGTTCCCAGAGGTTATTGGAAGTCTTCTGGGGTAACAGAGTTCCCGGAGGTTAATCGATATGTTTCGGGATTAACAGAGTTCTCACTTGTGGGCTCAGCATAATTACATCGCTTATTTATGATTATTATAATGATTTGTTATGGTTTATTTAAATTAGTGAAACTCACCAACTATTCGTAGTTGACCCGTTTTCTTTACATGCTTTCTAGGTACACTCAAATTGGAATGAGTGATATGTGTTCGATGCTGTGTGCTATTTTGTGGAAGTCTAGAGATCTATATTTTGCGTTAAATATGTTAATGTACTATCGGTAACACTTATGTGATAACGCTTAGATGGTTATGAAATTCAGAACAATGTAATACGTTTAAATTAATGTAGTGGTGTTTTCTTTATAAACAATGCTGTTGATATCAGATGTGTCTGTTGCATCCCGTGTACGTTTCCGCTGCGGTTACGGGGTGTTACAGTAGAGCTCTCAGTTTGGACCCTTTTCAATTTTTCTTTTCTTTTCAGTTTTTTCTATTGGTCCAACACTGATTCTCTGGATAAATATTCAACAATCTCAGGCTTCATACCTCTTTCCAGCAGGTATCCACACATTCGTCCAAACTTTTTCTTCAAGTTTTCCATCTTTTCAAGTTTCTCATTTTCTTTTACACACTTCTCAATCACCTTCTCTCTCTCTCTCTGTTATACAGATCCTGTAGTTTGTCAAAGTTTAGGTTAGACAGATCTTTTTCTGAATGATTGTGCCTTCTGAGATATTCCCTGAATTTCTGACTTTCCCTGTTTTTCTCTTCCATCTTTTCCTTCAGGGCATCTCTCTCTTTGTCAAGTCTCATCTGCAACTGATCATCATCAAGATCAGCCAGTGAATCAAAACTTATGCCATATCTTCTTAGTTTTTCAATCAAAGGATTTTTCCTTTTAGCCTCCCTCATACTCAACTCAATGTTTGTCCTCTGTTACTCAGTCATTGTGACTTGAGGGGACACAACATTAGTAGATTTCACATTCATTTCCTGATCATTCTCAGGGTCATTATCATTATCATCAGAATCTTCACATTCATCCTCTCCTTCAGATAGATCATTCATAGCATCAATCTTTGATTCATCAGAGGATGGATTCTCAGGGATTGATACATCTGGCACTCCTTTCACGTGTTCATCTGGACTTAAAGTCTGCAAAGGAATTGCCCTTATGGGACTTGCTTCATCATCAGGGGTTTCTACAAAGTGGTTGTTCTTTTCATCCCATCTCCCTTTCTTTACAGACTCAGTACCTTCATCTGACATGAATGTTTCTGATCGATCCCTTCTCCTTGAATACTTCTTTCCATACTTGGGATCATCCACATACTCCCATTCATCAGGATTTTGTCTAATGTCATCTTTGATCTATTGAGCCCATTTCTGTGCAGCCATTGAGGCCATGGACTCACCAATTTCTTCTTCAGCCATCATATCAGTATTCAGATTTACTGGTTCAACAGTCTCATTTGACTTTGTTTCTTGTTGACTTTCAGTTTGAAACATGCTGAACACCATAGCTAGGGAGTTATCAACTTCCTCATCTCTTCTCAACTCAATCAAGGCCTTTATCACTTCTTGATCAGCCACTTCTTCAATGAATTCCTTTGCAAATTTGTCTTGATTGATCAAGTTTTCCTGCTCTGCCAACTCTACATGGTCCATAGTTTGGGCCAGTATTTCTCTGTCCCTTGTTTCTCTCAAAATGTTTTCTTGTTCCCTTAGAGCAGCAGCAGCTTCATCATCTTCTCTAAACAAAATATCCTTTTCTGGATATGCCTTAACAGGCTCTTCTTCACAGACTTTTGCTTTACCTTTCTCAATTCTTCTTCTCACATCCTCTTCATCTTCAGATTGTACACAGTCATCTATTTCTTTCTCAAGTTCTTCCAGTTCCGAGTCATGCTCTGCTCTCTTGGAACTCGCTTGTTGATCAGTTTCTGGTTCAGTGTGTATAAGTTTCTCAGTAGCTGCATTTTCATCAAACATTACTTCAGTCTCTTCTTCTGTCTGAACATCAGTCAAGACATCAGTAGCTATGTCAGTTAAAATATCAGTAGCTATGTCAGTAGAGGCTACATTTTCCTCAACATTTATCATTTCAATCTCATCCACTCTCTCAACATTCTCTTCAACATTCTCATTTTCAATTTCCTTTTCATTTTCTGTCTCAATATCCTCCTCACTCCATACTACTCTCACAATCTCATCATTCACATCATAATCCTGTTCTGCACCATCAGACATATCAGCTTCATAATCTATCTCTTCAATTCTCCTCTCCTCACTACTCTCCTCTCCATCATCATAAACATTCATAATCATTTTCAAACTGTCTACAGTCTCTACACCTGTTCCAGTTATAGTTTCAATATTCACATCAGAGACAGTTGGCATATTCTCATTCTCCCCCTGTTTTGGGGCAGCTGAGGTCTTCTCAACCTCCTGCTCCAGGGCTTGAATTTTCAAGTTTGCCTGTACCAACTTCTCTAACAGCATCACATTCTCCCATGTCACCTCCTCATTCCTTCTTTTCAATTCTGCATTTTCTAACATTAAGTCCAGATTTATTTGAAATAGGTCTGTTTCTGTATGTGAGGTTGTAGGTGGTGATGTAGAAAAAGGTTCATAATCAGGTTGTTCTGTGGCGTGAGTTTGGAAAATGGATGGTGGTGGTGATTGTGTATGAGGTGGGCTAGAAATTAATGGATCAGAATGAGTTGGGCTTGTTGGTGGTGGTGTTTGTGGTGGTGTTGGAATAGTTTGTTCAATTTGCTCAAATTGCCCCCCTGTTCAGGTGCAACAACTTCTATAGCTACTCCATCTCTTCCTTCAACTCCATCAACATCATCTCCATCATCAGAGTCTCCACATCATCACTGTCATCATCTTCTCCTCCTTCCTCCTCTGAGCTTAACTCAGGCACAGGCATCACAACCAAGTCATGGTTCAACAACCATGGCAATATCTCAAATGGGACATTTGAGTTGTACACATTTGAAACACCTGGATTCTTGATTCTTTTGTATGTATCAGGGTTTTGCAACATGAGTATAGTTCCAACAGTGGGTAGATCTTGAAGCTCACTATTGAAGATTATCTGTAGGAATCTTGGATATTTTAAGAATCTCTTCTTTTCTGCCTTCTTCAGGTTTCCTACTAATCCTTCAAATATCATCTTAGAGAAATTGAAGGGCAGATCATATATAATCCCAACTGTGGCATTTGCCAAGTCGTGACTCATCAAGGTTCATGATCCCTTCCTTGGAGCAAATCCATGGATCACATGGTGAATAAGAAATCTGTACAGCATAGGAAACATGCCCTTCTTAAACTGTCCATCATGAACATTTCCTTGATAACCCATTGTCTCTTCAAATATTT
The DNA here is from genome assembly GCF_021521415.1 of Bidens hawaiensis. Lineage (NCBI taxonomy): Eukaryota > Viridiplantae > Streptophyta > Magnoliopsida > Asterales > Asteraceae > Bidens > Bidens hawaiensis. Next base: position 111,509 of record NW_027494823.1, read on the forward strand.
TCATCAGGTGGGGTGTGCTGAAGTTTATTGAGTTGTGATCACCATCATTCAACCGGAGACATCTTCTTATCATTCTCTCTGTAATATGTATCTCTTGTCTAGCCACGGTTGCCTCGATTCTTTTACCATTTATGTCCTCAACCAGTTCTGCAGATCTCCAGAAATCCAAGGAGTCATTTCTATAAATTACAGGGCTTTCAGTGAATGTGAAACTGACATTGGACCGAGCCATCCAATTTATCATCCTAGCCATCGGCTCATTGTCAGGTGTGACTTGTAGAAGTGCACACATATTATGTTTTGGTTCGAAGACATACTTGGGTTCATCGTCTGCCATATCTGAATCACATAAACAAACATATTCAAAGTGAAATTAGTCATAAAGTTCAGTACTTTAGATAATTTCAAGGTATAAAAATGAAGAAGAAAGAAAAAAGAGAAAATCATCAAGAACCTGTTCTTCGACAAATTTATAACCTAAACACATAAACAGAGTATTAGTAACCAGATACATAATCAAAGCCCATTATAGTCTAATCATGGTCGAAAAACACATTATTATTGCTTACCGAGTCGGAATTAGAGGGCTAATTCAAGTTAGGGTTAGGAATAATAGAATGTGATAAGTCGATTTGGGTTTCTTTGAGAGTAAGCAGTTGTAGTGGAAGGAGAGAGAGGGAAAAATAATGTTGAAAATTTTGCCTAACTCCCTCTTATATACCTTTTGAAAGTGGGTTTTAAATGCTTTTTGTCATTTTGTGAATTATTAGATGTCAAACAGTAACATTATCCACTTGATATTTTTAAAAACAATTTTAAAACATATCACTTTTATCATTTTAGACTTAGTAAACCTTACTCGGAAAAGTAATCCTTTTCAAAGTCTACTCGGTATACATCCACTTACAAAGCTTACCCGGTCAAACTTTGCTTGGAAAATTTTCATTTTTGAATATACAAAGTTTGCCCGAATCCTTCTATTTAGAAACCTTTCTCGATCAAGCTAATTAATTTAGAGTTAAGACATAATGAAGAAAGCTTACCGGAAATACAAGATTTTTTGAGAAATTAATCACAAGGAAAATAATCAAATATAAACATCAAATAAACATCCTTACTAGGAATCAATTAAGATCCCCATATACATTTATTCAATTCAAATTAAATGATATGATCTAGCATAAACCCTAATGAAATAAGAATCATAATCAAACAATCATACTCAAAACATATACATTCAAGCATACTTGAAAACATAGTTTGCCTGAGCAACCATTCAAGAGAATAGTGTACCCGAACACCTTTTTAATGCAAAGTATACCCGAATAACCTTCATATAGTACAAAGTGTGCCCGGAAAAGGATTTCTAGCAGGCAGTGTACTCGGAAAGTTAAGTTTTGAAATTACCAAGTATATTGAGGGAACAAAAGTGTACCCGAAATATAAAGTGTGCCCGGAAAACAAAGTTTCCCCAAAAACACTTGTAATTTCAAAGAAATCATAAACACACATATCACAGAGCATGCTCGGAATGAAATAAAAACACATAAACATTTAAGTGTGCTATAGTCTAAAATTTCAAAGAGCTTGCCCGAAAATCCTATGTTAGCACTAAGCTTGCTAGGATAAACACATTCAATCATTAGGTATGCCCTTACCCGAGGGATTTCAACATGTCAAACCATACCCGAAAAATGGCAAACTTAAATAGTAATATCTAAGCATGCCCGGAAAGATTAACAAACCTTTCCTAACAACATATTCACACAAATCACAAAGCTTACTTGATGTACTTGACTAAGTTCATAAAGTTTGCTTGGAATCACAATCAGCATATAACATGCATAGCTTGTCCGAAATAAGAATTTCTTGTTTAAAAGATAGCTATAACAACACATAATCATCTCAAGACTTCAAGCTTGCTCGGGAAATGAGTACAACAGTGTACTCTACCCGGAAAGTGTAAACACTTCAAAGCATGCCCGAAAATCATAAAGTTAGTCAAAAATGACTAAGCTTACCCGGAAAGGTCATAAATCATCAAACCTTACCCGAAATATCATATTCAAACATATTCAACTGTTTTGTGCCCGGAAAGGTTATAAAACATTAAACCTTAACCGAACTTACATATTCAGCCAATTAAAGGCAAAAATGTAACACTTTTTGACTTAAACCACTTTGTCAAAATATATTTTTCATTTCAGATCATAGTTTAAGAGCAAATGGTGCATTTAGAGATCAAATTTCAGTTATATTTCTCTTCAAAACAGTTTCTTCCATTTTCTAAAAAGATCTCAAGAATGGGATCATATTGACTAAGTATCTATCTCAATACTTCACTCTCAGCATTATTATGACAACATAGATAGGTTAACAGCAGGTATAAACTTAGCATGAATTTCATTTCTTTGGTGATATGATTAAGGTTCAATTTAAGCATAATGCATTATTGGTCAACACTGTACTATGATGCCTCATATCTCTTCTCAAAACTTATTTGGCTTTCCCCAGATCACCCCAATTTGACTCCAACCTCCTGTATTTGGTCAAAAACTTGTTTTTGTATGACAGAACTTATTGTATTTTTGTACTTTTGAGATTCAAACATATATAGAGGTTGAACGTTGGACTTACAGTTAGTAACATGCCTTTCATTCAAGATGAGACAGATTTTGTCAACATCTTTGTAGTTCTTGTTATAACCCTCTTGTTTGATAAAATATTTAAAACACTTATCAACTTTTGATTGATTTATTCATTCTTCCCCTTGTTTTTGATATTTTCTCAAATTTTCTTAAAGCATGTTCTTTGTCATATTTAAAGATGTTTCATTTTTTGGTTAACCAAATAACAACAGGCTCGTGTATGACTGGGTAATCACTTTTCTGCCTATCATTTGGAGAGATTTATCTTGAGACATGCAAAGACAACTATGTATCTCCACATATAGATTAGCATATTCATTATGTTTATATCACCTTAGATTTTACATCATCATGGGAAAGCAACCATACATGTTAATGACTATACTAAGGTCTTTTTAGCCTATTAATTCCATATGATCAGCTAAGTAGTCAATGTACTATCATTTCCCATTAAACACAGTTTAATATTCAATCACCCCAATATCTCTTCATTGTCAGGTTAATGGCTATCCTGTTTGACTAAAAGTGGTCAACAGGATCAAACATACATGTGAATATATGTCCTTTCAAAGTTAGAGCTATTGACATAGTTTTAAGTGAAGGAATAAGAAACAAATTATTATTGCCCCAAATGCATTCAGTTTTCAGGTCAATGGCTATCCTTTGAATCTGTAGAGATTTAAGGACCAAACATACACGGGTGCATGTCCTTCCAACTGGGCAAATGACATAGTTTTCAGCAAAAACAACTACTTGAGACTTTTCTATTAAAAAAATCCTTCTTTTAAGCTTCTTTTAAAGCTTGAACTGAATAATCTTATCATATCTCTGCACCATTAACAACATGCTCATGTTTTGATCAAAATAAAGTATTTATGCAAAATTCATTAGAAAATTCATTTTTATCATTTAATTTTGACATAAAACTTATTTTGACACAAACAGTTGTAACACAATCAAATCTTAATCAAACATAACATCATCAAGACAAGCAGACAATACTAACATTCAAGGTCTAGCCTATCTTAATAACATCAAACGATCAGATAATACACATAATCAAGCATTAAAGCAGTGATGTCAAATAAGCTTACTCTCACAAGTAAATCATAACACAAACACTTATTCTAACATCACAAATGCACATCAACTGATAATCATGCAAACCTATCAATCAGATCAAACATGTCAAATTTTGCATACATACACAGTTAAAGCACATAACAGTTAACATATTCAGTAGCATATTCAAGTAACATAAATAAGTAACATAATCAAGCATGTTCACTAAACATTCAATATGTGTAATCTCTAAACAAATAATCAGTTATCACAGAGAGACACACAACCAGGCACACATCCTTAATCAGATTTCATCAGAGTTGATCATTCCCAGGGCTTTCAGAAGAAAGTTGAACATGGTTCTTTCAAGTGGTTTGGTGAAAAGGTCAGCCAAATTGTCACTTGTATCAACTCTTTGCATTTCAATCAAACCTTTTTCACTGCAGTCTCTGATAATATGATGTCTGATTTCAATGTGCTTAGTTTTGGAATGTTGAACTGGATTCTTAACAGTAAAATATGCAGCAGTATTGTCAATAAGAATAGGGGTGTTCAAGAAATTCAAACCATAGTCCAGCATCTGATTTTGAATCCATAGAACTTGTGCACAGCAGGGGGATGCAGCAACATATTCAGCTTCTGCAGTAGAGATTGAGACTGTAGTCTGCTTTTTGCATTGCCATGACACTAGCCTTCCACCCAAAAATTGACATCCTCCTGAGGTTGACTTTCTGCTCATGTTACGGCCATCATAATCACTGTCTGTATATGCAATAAGATCAAAAGATTGGTTCTTTGGATACCAAATCCCTAGGTCTGGTCTTCCCTTCAAATATCTGAATATTCTTTAAACAACATTCATGTGGGTGACTTTTGGACTTGATTGGAATCTTGCACACACGCATACAGCAAACATGATATCTGGTCTTGTTGCAGTCAGATACATCAGAGATCCAATTTTGGCTCTATATTCATGTTCATCTATAGGCTCCCCCTTTTCATCTACAATCATTTTTTCTTTGGTGTCCATGGGAGTTGAAGCAGTCTTGTATTCTTGACAGTCGAACTTGTTCAAGATGTCCTGCACGTATTTGTTTTGATGAATGACAATCCCCTCAGCCTTCTATTGAACTTGCAATCCTAGAAAGAAGTTCATTTTTCCCGTAGAACTCATGCTGTATTTGGACTTCATTACCCCTTCAAACTCCATACACATTTGTTCATTTGTAGAACCAAAGATGATGTCATCCACATACACTTGTAACAGAAGCAAGTCTGATCCCTTTCTTTTGTAGAAGAGTGTCTTGTCAATGGCTCCTCTTTTGAAACCATTTTCAAGAAGATGATTTGACAACTCATCATACCATGCTCTAGGAGCCTGATGCAATCCATAAAGGGCATTGTTTAACTTATACACCCTGTTTGGATACATTGGATCCTCAAAACCTGGAGGTTGAGCAACATACACCTCTTCTTAGAAATGCAGACTTAACATCAAGCTGGAACACTCTAATGTTCTTAGAGGCAGCATATGCAAGAAAAATCCTGATAGCTTCAAGTCTTACAACAGGTGCAAAGACTTCCTCAAAGTCTATTCCTTCTTCTTGAAGACATCCCAGTGCTACAAGTCTAGCTTTATTCTTAATCACCAAACCCCTTTCATCCCTTTTGTTTCTAAAAACCCATTTGGTTCCAATTGCATATCTGTCAAATGGCTTATCAACAAGATCCCACACATGCAGGTCTCTAAATTGTGCCAATTCTTCTTGCATTGCTTCCACCCAACTATTATCTTTTAATGCTTGTGCTATGTTCTTTGGTTCTATTTGGGACGAAAAACAAGAGTAAAGACAGATGTTTGCAATTTCGGAATGACTTATTGTAACTCTTTCATGCAAATCACCAATGATGTTTTCAGAAGGATGATTCTTTTCCACATAAGGAGTTTGTAAAATCATATCTGTAGACATGTTTGTGTCAAGATTTGTTTCATTGAGTTCTGGATCTTCAATGATCAAATCAGCTTCTGCATCATGAAATTCTGGTGCTTCATCATTATTTTGTCCTGAAGTAGATTCACCATTGTTTCCAATAATTAAGCTTTCAAATAAATGCTGAAATCTTGCAGTAGATGAAGCTTCTTCTTCACTTGCTTGGTTGCTTGAGTCTTCCTTATTTTGAACTTGATCATTCTGAACATCTTGATTATCTTCTTGAGCTTGTTCAACAATATCATTTGAGGAATTCTTCACAAAAGGATATTCTTTCTCTTTTCTAGCAACCTTCTTCCATAATTCTTCTAAGTCCAATGTTTCTTCTTCTTTTCTTCAATTACACTGGTCTTGTAGAATGAGTCATCAAAGTCTTCAGGATAAATCTTGAAAGACCTTATTAACTTCTCATGGTCAAACATCCATGCTGCACCATCAACTGTATTGAATTGATTCTCATTAAAGATGATGTCAGATGATTCTATAACAATCAAGTGATCTTTCACATAAACTCTGTAGGCTTTTGAGTGTGTAGAATATCCAACAAAGAAGCAATCCAGGGATTTTGTTTGAAACTTGTTCAAATAGTCCCTTGTATTCAAAAGAAAACATTGCATCCAAAGGGCTTGAAAAAATTGATGTAAGGCTTTCTGTTGTGAAATATTTCATAAGGAGTTTTGTTATGCCTTTTGTTCACAAGTACCATGTTATGAACATAGCAGGCTGTATTTATGGCTTCAGCCCAAAAAGTGCCAGGCAGATTAGCATCTGCTAACATGGTTCTTGCAGCTTCAATAAGTGTTCTGTTTCTTCTTTCTGCTACACCATTTTGCTCAGGAGTTCTAGGAGCTGAAAATTGTTGTTGTATTCCTTTTGCTTCACAGAATTCTTGCATAACTCCATTCTTGAACTCAGTGCCATTGTCACTTCTCATCATCTTGACTGTCTTATTCAACTTGTTCTCAATCATTGTTACACAACCTTTAATCAACTCTGCAGTCTCATCCTTGGTACTTAGGAAATAAACCCAAGTGTATTTTGAATAGTCATCAATTATCACCAGACAATATCTTTTCTTCCCAATACTTGGTACACTCACAGGACCAAAGAGATCCATGTGAATTAATTCAAGTACTTGATCAATTGAGTTGATGAGCTTTGGCTTATGAGTAGATTTGTGTTGTTTTCCCTTTTTACATGAATCACAATGATCTTCCAACTTGAATTCTCTTGTAGGTAAGCCTATGAGATGCTCACCTTTGACAAGTCTATTCATGTTCTTCAAGTTCACATGACACAGTTTCCTATGCCACAATTTTGACTCATTTTCAGTGGCTTTGGAAACAAAACATGCACCTCCTCTTGAAATAGCTCCTTTCATATTCAATTCATACAAGTTACCATTTCTTGGTGCCATAATCATAATCATTTCAGGTGGAATTACAAACTTAGGTTTTAAAATGAAACAGTGTGAATCATCAAAACTGACTTTGTAACCCTTATCACACATTTGTGATATACTCAGCAGATTGTACTGAAGACCTTCAACATGAAATACATTATCAAATGAGACTTTGCCATTTGTTAAGATTCCTTTTCCAACAATCTTTCCACCATTCTCATCACTCCCAAAAGCTACTGGACCTTCATACTTTTCTTCATAATTGACAAGAGATCTCTTGTCACAAGTCATGTGCCTAGAACAACCACTATCCATATACCATATGTCATTTAGAGGAGTGGACCGTTCCTGCACATACAAAGAAATTTTGATTAGTTGAGTGATGAAGTGCAAGCCTTATCAACTTGCAACTCATCAGATTCAGTTTCAGACACAGCTTGGGAAGTGAGTGTTGTTGGTTCAGGATCTTCATGAGTCAATTCTAAGTTGTCTGAATTATCAGTTTCATAACCACACTCTCTTGGAGTTGTAACAAGTGAGGTTGGACACTGGTATTCAGCTGAGTCAGTGGCATACTCCTTTATCACATAGTTCTTCTTCTCAGAGTAGTCTCTCACATCAGCAACTTGCTCAACCTTACTCTCAGTCTTAGGTTTCCAAAGGAAACCATGTGGTTCATATCCATGCTTTAGTAGAAACTTCTCATCACCAGTGAGTTTTGTTGGTTTCTTTCTAGAATATGCACCTTTTCTTCTTCTCTTCTCACTTCTTGATGATCCTTGAGAACTATCAGATTTGACTGATTGAGTATCTTGTTTGATTCTCAAAGGCTGATAGTTCTTTTTGGTCAATTTCTCATGCTTCTTAGGAGATTTACTTCTTCTTGCTAATTCAGCTACTTGCTTCTTTGTTGTTACTTCAGCTTTCTTCTCAATCCTTGTCTCCTTTGCAGATTTCTTTTCTTCTTTGTTCATGGTTTCATTTCCACACACCTTTCCTTTTCCTAGATATACATCATACTTCTGTTTGTACAGGACAAAGTCTTGGCCATACTTTGTTCCATCTGGGATATGAAATGGTTGAAATTTCAATCTCTCATTGCATGAGTCTGTGTGGTGACCATATTCATCACACCTTTTGCACCAAACCATGCCTTTGAATATTTCATGTTCTTTTGGTTTCTTGAATCTTTTACTTGGCTTAGGTGACCTTGACTCCTAGAGTCTTCTAATTCTTTAAGTTATCAAAGTTAATTGAGAATGGCACAAACTCCTCAATCTTAATGTCTTGTCTTTCAAATTTGCTTTTGACAAAGACAACTTTTTCAATAATCATAGATTCTTCATCACTGCTTTCTCTAACCCTTGACTGTCTTTTCTCATACTCTTCCATAGTTTCCACTTCTCCAACATCCAACACCTCATGACTAGAAAAGATGGGATAAACTGGGATAAAATTTTCTGTATCAACTTTTTCAGTCACCATCTTCCTTTTGTTGTTCTGCTTTATCCTACCCAATACAACCTTGCTTGGTGGTCTGACTGCATTGTAGTTTATCTTCCTCCTTTCACAAATGTCAAAAGAAACATGTTCTCTTTTCATTTTATCATTATGTTTCTTCAATCTTGGTGGGACTGGTGGATACTTTGGAAGTTTATCAACAGATTCTGATTTCTTATATTTTCTTCCTCTTTCAGCAGCTTTGATTTCCTCTTCAGTAATTTGATCACTCAAATTACTCAAGTCATCTTGATCCAATTCAACTTAATCAAAGTCATCCTCAGAGACTTGAACTCCAATTGACTTATCCTCTTTCACTTCTTTCTTAATCACAAACTCTCCTTCTTCATTCACTTCTACCTTTTTGTACAAATCAACAAATTCTTCCTTGTCTTGAAAGACATCTCTGAATTGTTGCAAGTATGCATCTCTTTTCTCTTTGTCAACTTTTGGCATGAAGTTGTAGTTGAATGGAGGTGGAACTTCTTTGTATTTGTCTTGGTCCTTCACCTGTTTCAGTATACCACATATGTTGCCTGTTGAGACCAAATTCTTCAGAAATTCAGTTTCAACCTTCAGTCTTGTGTTTTGCACCTTTTCTTCAACCAACATCTTCTTTAATCCATCAATCTCAGTGACGTGTCTGGTTTGAGTTCTGTAAATGATCATGCAATCATCTTCAAGGCTTTTAATCTTTTCTTCACTGATCATCTCACTTGCCTCATACTCATTGATGATACTTTGTTTTCTAAAACACTCACTTTCCAGCTTGCCTACTTTTGTTTTCAATTCAATGATAAGTTCATTTAAATCAACAGTAGGAGCAGAGTGTACCTGAGATGATAATCCTTTATCTTTCTCAATTATGGCCATGAATGCCACATTTGCTTTCTTGATATCATCTGCAATATCCTCTTTATGATTGCTCCAATTAAAATTTCCTTCATGCTGTGTGGTCACTGCCACATTTCCTTGATTTCTGATCTGGTTTTGATTTGCTGGAACAGTGTTGTTTGGAACATTTTGAGCTGCTTGAAGGTTTTGATTGTTATTCATTTGAAAACCTTGAGTCTGTTGCATACTTTGTTGTTGATTATTCATATGAGGCTGAAAGTTATTGAAGTTGGGGTTGTAATTGTTGTTGGGATTGAAGTTGTTGTTGTTGAAGTTGTTCATTTGATTGTTGTTGTTGTTGAATCTTAGCTGATTTTGTTGGTAATGTTGCTGACCTCTTGGTTGATTTTGTTGATATTGCTGTTGACCTCCTGGTTGTTGATTCTGGAATTGATTCATTTGAAAGTTTCCTTGTTGATTGCATTCTCTTGCAAAATGACCAGGTTGCTGACAATTGTAGCAGATTGCTTTTGACTTGTCAAATCCTATCCTGTCATTAGGACCAGAAACCAGAGACCTACCAGTTCTGTTATACAACCTCTTACTTCTCAAGGCTAACATTGCAGCTTGCCACTTCAAATCCATGTCCTCCAAGTCATCTGCATCAATTTGCTCTAAATCATCTTGTACCACACTTGTGTGAATTAGGTTCTTTGCAACAAATGCATTATATGACTCAGTAAACATAGACAGCAATGCATTTGTTTCATTGTTTTGACCATTTACACCACTAGAGTGATGCACATTCCCACTTGCCATTGAGGCAGTCAATCAGTTGCACATTGAACCTCTGCTGATTTCCTTGATTACTTGTACTACCTCCAATGAAAGATTTTGGAGTAACAACATTATGTTCAGCTAGTTCTTCAATAATGGGAATTTGCTGTTGATTCTTAGTAGATAGATTTCCCATGGGTGCAATCAATGCATTTGAAACATTGAAGCAGAGTCTATCTTCCTTAATCATCAAATTCTTTATCATTTCAAGTTCTGCAGCCTGAAGAAAGCATACTACATCATCCAATTTCAATTCATTGAAATTATGCTTCTGAAGGATGAACTTGCAAGCAGTATACCATTCTTTTGGTATTGAGTTGAGTAACTTTGTATTTAAATCAAAGTCAGTCATTACATAATCAGTTGTCCTCAACTCATTCACAATACTTAGAAAACGTTCTAGTATTGATTTCAACCTTTCTCCTTCCTTATACTTGAACCTTTCCAAGTGTTGCTTCAATCTTTGCTTCTTTATGTTCTTTAGTTCAGTATTCCCTTCATACATCTCAAGGATGGCATCATACATTTGCTTGGCAGTTGTGTGATGTGCCACCTTGGTCAAAATCTCCCAAGACAAACCTAGCTTAATCATAGCTAAGGCTTTGTCATCCACCTTTCTCATTTTTTCTCTTACAGCAGCAGTTGCAGCTGCATTTGCACCTTCTTCAACAGCAGCTTGTGGACCATTCTTGATGGAGTTCCACATATCAATATCATTGTAGCATACGGCTGCTTCAAAGAGTACTTTCCACTTGGTAAAGTTTTCCTGTCCATACAATCTTGGTATCTTGTTAGTAGACACCTCTTGTTCCTCATATCCAGACATTTTTAGAAATCAAAAATCAGTTTCTTTATAAAAACAGGGTTTCAAAATAATCAGATCTGAAAACAGAATGCTCAGATCTGATGTGTCTGATGTGATTAGAACAAGATTTAGATATAAAGATTGGAACTTTAATTGAAATAAGGAAGAGAAAACACCGATAGATTGTAGATCTGGAAGAAAAATAAAGAACAGAGCTGCTGACGTCACTTTTCAATAGAACAGTTGTCTGCTTACGTCATCTTTCTTCAAATCTTCAATCGGCAACAATTTTTCCAAAATATGAGTAATCTGCTCTGATACCACTTGTCAGGTCCCTCGATTTCAGCTGTATCTTACTTAATCATGTCATAACTCACACAGATTAATGTGCCGACAAGAGAGTTAATGACGGGTTGCTATATTTAGAAAGATATCCGTTTGTTAAAGGCGGAATCAATAACAAACATACGGTTGCAATGAATAATCAAAGGTAGAAAGCACACACAGGATTCACTCAAAAGATTTCCATCTATATAATTTTCATCATACAAAGTGGATAATCGATTTAGGGTTTTAGGAATCCTAGGACAACCGTCACTTTCAAGAAATATTCTTTCTTATCTGAAAAGTGTAAGGGCTCAAATCCGTTTTCGTGTGTCTTAGGCGGCGTGCCCTAAACATTCTATTTATAGGCCTGCCAACCTAGGACAGATGTCGTTCCTTCTAGAAACCCTAAATACAACGTACTTATCCAAATTACATATTCAAAATAAACTAAGTGTAAAACAAATCTTCCGGGTAGGCTTTATAAAAGTCTTCATTCTCCGAGTACGCTGTGTACTCTGCCATCCTTTAGACTTGGTAATCATAGAAGTGTACTCGGAATCAGTTTCAGGGTAGACTTTACTTGAAGAGTATTTTACCAAGTAAAATACTCACCAGGTAGACATCAGTCTTCTTGGCTTTGTCAAACTTTGCCCGACAAAACCTTACGAGCAACCTTGTTCTTCAATGAATCATTTCAGCTCTTTGCTATAGAATAACTTATTAGCAAAGTGTACTCGGGAGTACTGTTCCTTGCTTGAGCTGAACCTTGCCCGATATTACTTACAGATATTCCTTTAGATCATCAAGCATACTTGGACCATACTTATTAATGAATACCTTGCCCGGTCTTCCAATCACTTGGCTTCTTGGACTTGGTTAACCAAACCTTACTCGGAAGAGTAATATACTTGGCTCTGAAGAACAGACTTGCTTGATAAAGTGAACCTTGCCCGGATTTACATAAACTAGTGAACCTTGCTCGGCAATACACTAATTTGCAAACCTTGCTCGGATAACCACTAAAGAAGACTTCTTGAAGTAAACCTTGCCCGATAGACAAAATATCGTACCCGGCTAAGTAAAACCTTGCTCGGTTGTCTAAGGTGTGCCCGGATCCATACTTAGCAAATTCTAAGGAGGCTGAGAAGATTCCAATCTTCCATATGCTTCATTCTGGTCAAATCTTTGACTCAACAATCTCCCCCTTAGGTCATTTGTTTGACTCAACAGGATAGATTAGTGACAATATTCTTGCTTATTGTTTTGATCCTTGTTCATGATGTCATGATAATCATATCAAGTTATCAAAGGTTTAGTGTTTCGTAAGATTGCTTGCTTTAGATACTATTAATTAACCCTAACTGATAACTGTAAGGAAATCAATATAACTGATTGCTTAATAATCTAATAACTATTCTTTAGCGTTTTACTTGATGCAATCAAGGGTTCTTTAGGGTTTGTTAGATGAATATGTTTAGAAATCAGTTTTCATATCATGTTATTTGTCCATTGCTTGATGATTGTTGATACATGGGATTCTTACCTAGGTAGATTCCTTCTTTGATTGGTTTCGATCTTGTTTTTAATTGTTTGTTTCTAGTTTACTTGTTTATTTACTTTCTTAGTTTAATATTAGTATAAAAACCCCCTTAAAACATTAATAATTAATAGTCGTGTCATAAGTTGAGTCTAATTAGTTAATTAACGTAATTTATAGAGTCTTGTGGGTTCGATATTCCGGACTTACTTAGCTTTAGTACAATTGATCGGTTCACTTGCCGGTGTTTTGTGTAGTTGAGTCTTAAGTCTAATATTTATTACTTGTTTAGTTTAGTTAATATCTAATTGACTGTTTCTAGCACATCAGGAGTTATTCGGTGTTTGGTAAGCCGAGAGTAGTTTGAAACTTTGAATGTTGTTTAGTTGTTTAATTCTAAGTTTGAATGTTGTTTAGTTGTTTAATTTTGAATTTGGATATTGTTTAACGAGGAAATACCATAAAAATCAATATACTTTCTATTTTTTTCCACAAAAGTCTCTCAACAAATTTTTGCACATAAACATGTTAATTTTGAACACGATCATATATATATATAAATAGGATTAGGTTCATTTCAGAAGTGTTTTAGTACGAGAAGTGCGAGAAATGAATCCAACCAATCATATTTATTCTTTCAATTTATCATTTATTTTAATGATAAGGGTATTATAGTAAATATAACTTTTCTCATATTTGGTAAGTCATAGTGTAAAAAGTTACAGCTAGTTTACTAAATTTAATTGTGTTATTTTTTGATTTATTATTTTTTATGTCTTTTAATTGTTCATCGTAGCAACTAAGAGCTGCCATAATATTTATATTAAATAATATTGGTTATTATTATCTTAACATTAATATAATGTAATTTAACATTATGTAGAAACTTATATAATAATATTAATTATTCCCTACACAACATATTATTGATCCTTACATAAACAAGATTTCTTTAGCAATATTATTCTTCATGAACTTAAACATTATATTCTTCATACATTAAAAATTTTAATAAAAAAAATTAAAAACTCACATCCTAGAGACCTAGACAACAAATAACCTTCTTTCAAATTATAAATAGACAACAAGTATGCCTTTTCTCCTACTGTTCCTTGATCAACCAAACACTTGATCCGAACTTAGAACCTCTCTAATATGTGATCTTATCGTATTTATGTTTGATGATAGAATCTGGGCAATGAACATTGTTAAACGTCACGTCTTTTAATGTCATTTTAGTCACATCGTCATCCACCATGTGCTTAATATTGATTTTCATCAAACCCGACTCTCTTGAGCTTGTGAAGTCTTTAAAAGCCAAATGCCTCTCGGTCTGTTTAAAAAAAACCAAATAAAAAATAAATTAATAATAATAATAAAAATCTAAAACTAGCCTTTTCGTCTTTTTTTTTTCAATATCTAACATCATACAACTTTCTAGTTTCTATAGACAACTTTCTAAAACAACTTATAACACATAAATTAGCTTTCTAAAACAGCTTAGGAAACATTAACTCCAACCAAAAAAGACTAATGATAAATACATTAAACTTCCACATCTAAAACTAGCTTTCTAGTTACTATACTTGAATATCAAACATCAATCAAAATGCTTAATACACATAAACTCATATTTATCAGCAGACATCTCAAACTAATATGACCACTTACATCAATAATCTAAGCATATAACCAACTGTCATCTACAATCAACTGCAATATATAAATTAATGTGTTTAGCAATGATACAAATGTATTTTAAAATAACAAATATTTCATATAGCATCGGCACATTGCTTATCAGATTGATAGTAGTAGAGCAACATAAAATGCATTACAATATTCTTTAAAGCAAAGAAAAATAAAAATTTACATACAATTTATCTATGTGGGTACTTATGTCTGAACATATGTATATGAGGTACGTATGTGCCTTCATACGTACGCCATACACTTTATGAATGTACATATATAGGTAAGCAGGCCTGCTGTTTCAAGCCCGGATGAACACACAAACACACTATGCGTTATATACAGTGATGAAAGAAACAAATGAATAACCCTGTGTATTCGGTAAATCAAAAGGTTGCATAACAACATAAATTATACATCTATTTATAATAAACAATGAAAGATAAAACTACATGCAAAAAACACTAAGTCCACTCTTAACTTATTTAAAGACTCCAACACCACACATTTACGTCCCATAAAACTTGATCAATATGGACCAAATCCCTGCACGTGACCCGTTAGTTATTCACCAACCCACTTTATTATTGACCCATGACCCATTTAACCAACCGATTAATCCAACATGCACATATGACTGTTCATATGTTGGTACACATGTCTATACGTATGTGTGTACGTGCATATGATGTATCTATATAGGTACATACTGTTTAGGTATGTATGCCTAAACATACATTTTTCTAAGATGTATATATGTGGATACACATTTTTGAACGTACGTATGTAGGTATAAACGCATATGTACATATGCACACATAAATGTTCGTATGTAGGTATGTATGTATGTACACATGATGTATATATTTTGTATGATGTATGGTGTGCCTATGTATGTATGTATGTATGTATGTTGTACGTAGGTACATAGATAAGTATGTACATAGGTACGTATTCACGCACGTAGGATCGTCTGCACGTATGGATGTCTGACGTAGGGTCATACGTACGTAGGGACCTACTCATAGAGAATAAAAAAACCATTCAACTTACACAACATGCATATTTTTGTGATATCAAACCTATACCCGATATATTACTAACAAAACAACATGCATAATTTGATGTATTCAAACTTTATATTGCTACACATGTACACCTAGATTGAAAAAAAAACAAATAAAGAACATCCCTTACCTGTACATATCGATTGAAAAGAAAAATAAAAAAATAAAACCCTTTTTTCTTAATTACCCCACTTCATGATGAAATACAATTACAATTATACACACTGTAGGTGTCATTGCTTATATTATAATTTAATTGGAACAAACAACAATTAATTAACTTACATACCTCAAATCGTCTTCCTATGTGATTGATGTACATAGAAATATACATCTTTTCGGCATCAAATAATCTCAAAAAACTGCAATTTCTATCTAATAACATAGCATAAAAGGCTACTTATCACAATAAAACATAATTTCAGGTGAAACCAAACCTCAAACGAAGAAACAAGCAAAAAGACGAAGAAAAACAGAAGAAAACAATGAAACACGCCCCCATGCCTCAAGAAACACGCCCCCATGCTTCTGACACAAGAAAAGACAGAATCTGGAAGCAGAAGCACGGGGCCGTGGACGGGAACACAGAAAAGACAAAGAAGAATTGAGCACATGTCACTAAAAACCACGGGGCCGTGCCTACCAACCACGGGGCCGTTGCCACCTCACACAAAGACAAAACAAATCTGGCACATGTCATAAAAATGCACGGGGGCGTGCTCATCTTGCACGGGGCCGTGCCTCACCATCCAGATTGCCTATAAATAGTGGCTCATGTTGCACTCATTTGGTGTGCCTTAAAAAGAATTCTCTCCGGTTTTCACTTATAAAAACACACACTAACACTAACTTTGAAGATCTAGTAAAGAGTTTGAAGGTTTGGAGGTCATCACCACTAATAATCATCATCAAACATCATTACCATCATTAAGAAGAAAGATTCATCTACATTTGGTTAGATTGTTCCAAGTTTAATCATGTATTTGTTATTATCAATCATATTAATGTCTATCACTATGCTCATTATGAGCTAAACTCCTTTTACCATCTAAAATCTATGAAGAAGCTTTGTTTTACTTGATAATTAATCATGACATGTGATGTAGTCTAGTAAAGTACATGGTTATATTACAATTATCTTTTGATGAGAAATGTGTCACCATCTTAAATTACTAATTCAAAGTTGCTGGTTGTCAATTTCATTGGCAATCGTTCATGATCGATTCATGTTCTTGAAAGATAGAAATACTTTGATGCATTATCGAAACATGGATCCTTATATTGTACTTAGAAATGATGAGATATAAGTCATGGTGTATTTTTCTAAACCTTGGTAATCCGAAAATGGCTTTGCTTAGGATATCAAATTAGTTAAAGAAACCATATGTTAACGGAATGTGTAATTATAACCTACATAAAGAAACCGAGGGGAGGTTGTGTGATGAACTACAACCACCCGAAGTTGTTAGAATTGGTATTTGAGAAATCGAAGTCAATCCTAATCTTTCTACTTTACGAAACTACTTGCCAACTTAAATTGACATCATTGAGATGGTATGACATTAGGAAAGGGTGGACTTTAAAATGCGCATACTACCTCCTTAGTGCCAAAGATTCTCACTTAAGGCTTAAGGAGCTATCTATCATATATTTCTACGGCAAGTTTATCACGTGTCTACATATTAATTATCAATGCTAAAATGGAATGGATTCTTGATCTTAGATGGTAACCTTCGCATAATTGAACAACTCGTTTAGAATCTCTTGTCTTGGTCATCTATATATTATATATATAAGTATTTATATTTTATAAAAAGTTAAAAATTAACCCCAAAAATGATTAAAACCTCCGATTAAAGCAAAACATCGATTTACTATTAGAAACCTTTGTGTCCACGGATCGATACTTGGTTCTTACCAATACTATTCTACATATACGATAGGTACACTTGCCTATTTTGTGTGTGTTTAGTCTTTGTAGAAATCACTTTTATAAATTTAAAACACGATCTTGTGCAAAAGCTAGATATCCAACCCATCATATTTTAAGACGCAAGCGCACGCACTTCAAAAGTTTTTGGCGCCGTTGCCGGGGACACGGTACGTTTCTAAGAACGGTCCAAGTTTAAATTTAATCATTGTTTATAATTGTACAATTTTTTAACTTCTATTTTATTTTATTTTTACTAATTACTAAAACATATAAATTTTACGGCTAGCCTACTTTTTACCTTTAGTTACCTTACTTTACTTTAGCTTAATTAACTTAGACCTTAGTATAATTTAAAATAGCTTAGCCTAACTCGTAGTTTAACTTAGACTAACCTTTAGATTAACTTTAGCTAACTTTTACTTTAGTGTTTAATTTTGATTTAGTCCCATGTATGTCCTCTACTTTTGAGCCCGAGCTTGTTTCTCTACTTTCTGAACCGAAACGACTCTTTTGTCGACGAACTCGTAAACAAGCTACAGAAACCGCAGAAGCAATCAAGGACGAATCAGTAGACGCCACCACATCAGGAGAAAATCAAACCGAAGAAATGATGGCGGCCCAGAACAATGAGCCGAACATGAGCCAGTATTCCAAGCCATCTCTCGAAGGCTACGGCAATGGAGTGGCTCCACCCGAAATCACCGAAAATTTCGAAATCAAATCTAGCACCATTCATATGGTGGAAATTCAGTTCAATTTCATGGTCTTCGCGACGAAGACCCTCATTCTCACATATCTCGATTCTTACGAATCTGCGGAACCTTTAAAATCCAAAACTGTTCAGACAATCAAATCAAACTCAAACTCTTTCCTTTCTCTCTCAGGGGACAAGCCCTAGAATGGATAGAATCTCTTTCTTTTGGTTCCATTACCACTTGGGACCAGATGGTTGAACAGTTTCTCCTCAAATATTTTCCGCCCGATAAAACTGCTAAATACCGAGCCAGCATTACCGGATTCCGGACCGATGATGATGAGTCGTTACATGCAGCATGGGAAAGATACAAAAGTCTTCTAAGAAGATGTCCACATCATGGACTGAGCGTATGGTTACAAGCTCAAACTTTCTTTGACGCACAATCCAGTCAAAACAAACAGGCCATCGACCAAATCGCTGGTGGAGACCTGGGATCCAAATCACCTAAAGAAGCATTTGAGGTCCTGGAAAAGGCCACAAAGAAGAGTTTCCCTTACAACCAACCAAGATCTACACTTACCTATAAAGGAATACACCACGTTGACTCCAACACTCTTGTCACAGCACAGCTTGAAGCTCTTTCTAAACAATTCGAACAACTTCAAGCCGAACTATCAAAAACCAGACCCACCTGTGACACTTGTGGAGGAAATCATAAGACAAGTGACTGTAAACAAGCCATCATGGCCATGGAAGAAGTCGATTTCATCGCTCGACAGAACAACGCTTTCAGCAATAACTACAATCTAGGATGAAGAAACCACCCGAATTTCAGCTGGAAAGACGGAGGAAACACTCAACCTTTATCCGGATTCGAGAAAAGACCAATGAATCAACCCTTCCAGCCTAAACCTCAATTTCAAGATCAAAGTTCTAGTAGCCATCAAAACCCAAGCTACTCTAAGATCAAAGAAATGCTATCCAATTGATGACCAAAACAAATGAAGCAGAGAAGAAAGCCGAATCAAGAGCTGTTGATATCGGCGGAGTATTATTAAAACATGAAGCCGATCTCAAAAGTCAACAAGCATCAATTCAGAACCTAGAAACCCAAATCGGACAAATTGCCTGACAATTATCCGAAAGACCACCTGGCACTCTTCCAAGCAATACAATCACCAACCCGAATGCAACAGCTAACGCCGTTACACTCAGGAGTGGTACAACCACTGTTGTCTCACCAACTTCAGAATCAGTTATGGAGGAAAAGTTTCCTGATGAAACGCAGGAAAGGCTGACCCCAACAAGCACAGTACAGCCTAAGGAGCCAGTCCGAACCTATGTTCCGCCTATTCCATACCCTGGAAGACTAAAGCAGGAGCGATTGGAAGCCCAGTATGGGAAGTTTCTAGAACTCTTTAAGCAACTCCATATCAACATCCCTTTTGTCGAAGCTATCGCTCAGATGCCAAAATATGCCAAGTTTCTCAAGGAAGTATTGACAGACAAAAGGAAGCTGGAGGAGCTCTCGCATGTCACCCTAAGTGAAGAATGTTCATCTGTCCTCCAAAGCAAGCTACCGACAAAGATGACCGATCCAGGGAGCTTTACTATCCCTTGTCTCATAGGAAATT
The DNA here is from genome assembly GCF_021521415.1 of Bidens hawaiensis. Classification (NCBI taxonomy): domain Eukaryota; kingdom Viridiplantae; phylum Streptophyta; class Magnoliopsida; order Asterales; family Asteraceae; genus Bidens; species Bidens hawaiensis. The sequence goes on from NW_027494823.1 coordinate 131,475, forward strand.
ATCTGTTAGCAATGCCCTAGCTGACCTTAGTATTAATTTAATGCCTTATGCGGTTTTTGCAAAACTAGGGATAGGAGAACCAAAGCCCACCCGCATGAGCATTCAGTTAGCTGACCGATCCGTTAAATATCCTCAGGGCATTGTTGAAAACATGCTTGTCAAAATTGACAAGTTTGTTTTCCCATTAGATTTTGTGATTCTAGACATGGAGGAAGAAAAAAGTGTACCTCTAATTTTAGGAAGGCCCTTTTTAGCCACCGCAAAGGCTATCATTGACGTTTGCACCGGCAAACTCACTCTCAGGGTCAATGATGAGGCAATCACTTTTGACATAGGAAAATCTATGCAATATCCGCAACAGCACAATGACACCTTATATTGTGTTGATATCATAGACTCCATCGTAAGTTGCTATATGCGAGATTCCTCCATCAATACTCCCTTAGAAACACAAGTTTTAGACAAAACACTCAACAAACCCATTTTAGAGAACGAAAATTTCAATAACAACTACCACGAAGAATCAGAAACGATATACAAAATCATTGAAAACAATGAAAAATCGAAACCATCAATCGAAGAACCACCAGCCTTAGAGTTAAAAGAACTACCAAAACATCTCGAATACGCTTTTCTAGAAAAAGATTCTCAACTCCCAGTAATTATTTCATCTCACCTTTCTAAAGAAGAGAAAGACGAACTTCTTAAGGTTCTCAAAAACCATAAGAAAGCCAACGCATGGAAGATCATGGATATCAAGGGCATCAGTCCCTCCTTCTATACTTACAAAATTCTCATGGAGGAAGAATACAAACCCGTGGTCCAACATCAAAGACGTCTCAACCCCAACATGCAGGATTTGGTGAAGAAGGAAGTAATCAAACTGCTTGATGCCGGATTAATCTACCCGATCTCAGATTAACCTTGGGTTAGTCCCGTTCAAGTAGTACCCAAGAAGGGAGGAATGACGGTCGTAATGAACGAGAAGGACGAACTAATACCAATGAGGACAATCACAGGCTGGCGAGTTTGCATTGATTACCGAAAGCTTAATGATGCCACAAGAAAAGATCATTTTCCACTTCCTTTCATAGATCAAATGCTCGAACGATTATCTAGAAAAATGTTCTACTGTTTTCTTGATGGATTTTCCGGATACTTTCAGATTCCCATTGCTCCTGTGGATCAGGAGAAAACTACTTTTACATGTCCATACGAAACCTTCGCTTACCGAAGAATGCCATTTGGATTATGTAATGCTCCTGCCACCTTCCAACGTTGCATGGTGGCCATCTTTCATGAAATGATCGAAAACTCTATGGAAGTCTTCATGGACGACTTCTCAGTCTTTGGAGACTAATTCGATCATTGTCTGAAGAACCTAGACAAAATGCTAGCTAGGTGTGAAGAAGTAAATCTAGTGCTCAATTGGGAAAAATGCCAATTTATGGTGAAGGAAGGCATTGTTCTAGGTCACAAGATTTCTCAAAACGGGCTAGAAGTTGATAGGGCCAAAATAGAAACCATATCCAAACTTCCGCCGCCAACTTCTGTCAAAGCCATTAGAAGTTTTCTAGGTCACGCAGGTTTCTACCGCCGCTTCATAAAAGACTTCTCAAAAATCTCAAGACCTATGACCAATCTTCTAGAGAAAGACGCACCATTCGTCTTCTCTGAGGAGTGTGCTGAGTCATTCAATACAATAAAAGACAAACTCGTCAACGCACCAATCATGACCACACCCGACTGGACCCTTCCATTCGAAATCATGTGCGATGCAAGTGACTTTGGAGTTGGAGCCGTACTCGGACAACGCAAAGAAAAACATTTTCACCCAATTTACTATGCAAGTAAAACTCTTAACGATGCACATGAGAATTACTCCACAACTGAAAAAGAGTTACTAGCAGTAGTATTTGCCTTTGAAAAATTTAGATCATACCTAGTTCTTTCCAAAACATAGTTTACACCGATCATGCCGCAATTCAGTACCGATTCAACAAACAAGATGCCAAACCTAGACTCATCCGGTGGATCCTACTACTCCAAGAATTTGACATCAAAGTTAAAGACAAGAAGGGAGCAGAAAATGTAGCCTCAGACCATCTTTCACGATTAGAATGTCCAACTCCCGAAGAACTTCACGAAGAAATTATCAACGATAATTTCCCACATGAGGTTCTCATGCACATTCAAGGAGTCATAGAAGAAAAAGACGAAAGTCCTTGGTATGCCGACTTTGCAAATTACTTAGCTTATAGGATCCTTAGAAAAGGACTTACCCATCAACAGCGGAAGAAATTCTTCTCCGATCTTAAGTTTTACTTCTGGGAAGATCCATACATGTTTAGGATAGGTGCGGATCAAGTCATTCGTAGGTGCGTAGCAGGAAAGGAGGCCTTAGACATTCTAAAACATTGTCATGAAGGACCAACTGGCAGACACCACGGTACTACCACAACGGTCAGGAAAGTGTTTGATTCAGGATTTTTCTGGCCCACTATATACAAAGATACACATACTTTGATCCAAGCATGCGATGCTTGTCAAAGAGCCGGGAACATCTCATCAAAAAATGAGATGGCTCAAAAAGGCATTAAAATTTGTGAAATCTTTGATGTATGGGGGATAGATTTCATGGGCCCATTTCCTAACTCGTTCGGAAATAAATACATTCTTGTAGCAGTCGACTACGTGTCTAAATGGGTAGAAGCACAAGCTCTTCCCACCAACGATGCTCGAGTAGTTGTACGATTTCTGAAAAAGTTATTCTCAAGATTTGGTACTCCGAAAGCCCTCATCAGCGACAGAGGTACTCACTTCTGTAACACCCTGATGAGCAAGGTCTTAGCACGGTATGGGGTCACCACCGACTAGTAACACCATATCACCCTCAGACCAGTGGGCAGGTAGAGGTCTCAAATCGAGGAATTAAGAGAATTTTGGAAAGAAGTGTGGGGATGAATCGCAAAAATTGGGTAGAAAAGTTAGATGACGCATTGTGGGCCCTTAGTACGACCTACAAAACTCTCATAGGAATGACACCCTTCAAGCTCATTTACGGGAAGGCATGTCATCTACCAGTAGAGTTAAAACACAAAGCCTACTGGGAACTCAGAGCAGTGAATTTTGATCTAACGTCCGCCGGAGCAAACCGGGAAGATCAAATTCGTGAGCTCAAGGAACTGAGAACATTGGCCTACGAAAATTCCTGGTCCTACAAGGAAAAGACTAAACGCATACACGACCATCATTTAAAAGGAAAAAAAAATTCAAGTTGGCGATCGTGTACTGTTATACAACGCTCGTTTACGTCTTTTCCCAGGAAAACTGAAATCTCGATGGACAGGTCCATACGTAGTTGAAACAGTTTTTGACTATGGAACCATCGAAATTTTAAATTCAAACGGCCAGAAATTCAAAGTAAATGGACATCGATTAAAACCATACATCGACGGTCCACTTAAAGAAGTTTTGGAAGTACTAACCCTCCAAAATTTTTAAATAAGAGATTAAGGAAACAAGGTCTGGCTAAGACCTTCACAAAACTAGGCCTTGTAAATAAATATCATCTAAAAAAAATTTAAAATTTGAAAAACCACGGTGACGTGCTCTCAGAAGCACGTCCCCGTGCCTAAAAATGCGGGCCGGCATCTACGCTGCAAAAATCTCAGTCATACTGGTTTGTAACAGAATTATCAGAGTTAAAACACGGGGGCGTGCTTCCAAAAGCACGGTACCGTGCTCGACATCCTGTTTGGTTATAAAAGACACCTTGTGTCATTGCATTTATTGCACAAACCAAAACCAAAACCAAAAACCTTTTGAAAATTCAGCATGCCAGCTGAGATGAATGAAGCAATTCTCGTTTCCCGACATCCGAGAAACGATGCCCACCATGTTTCCAAAACCGAGCTTCTCCTGAAACTCCAAGAACTCGTGAAAGAACTTACCGAAATGAATGTCCTTGCTGAGATGCGTCTCGTGCAACTCACCGAATCAGTGGAAAACATGAAAATGGAACTCCGAGACATCAACGAACAACTCCAGTTTCAAGTTCTCGGTTTCACGTATTTTCAACCACCAGGACCGTTCGGAGGAGGAGAGCCTTTCGGGGAACTCTAAGAAACTTAATTTTAAGCTTTTATGTGTAAACAAGTGCATTAAGAACAATGTGTTAGGACTTCGGGCTTAACCCGATTATTTTCTTTTCTTAGGAAACCCGGGCTTATCCCGTAATTGTTCTAGGATCTTTATTTAATGAAAAGTAATTTTTAGATGACCAAACTTCCAAATTATCACAATAAACGTCATTCTAAAAATTCCGGATCTTGAATCGTGTTGAAATTTAAAAGGAAAATCAGTGTGACAAAAAGCACGGGCCGTGCTTTCCTAAGCTGAATCGTGTTGAAAATTTAAAAGGAAAATCACTATGACAAAAAGCACGGGCCGTGCTTTCCTAAGCACGAGGCCGTGGTCACCCTAGAATCTTCAGCATGATACGCGCTGACTCCGTACAATTCTATGACTCAGAAACATTTATTCCTCTAGCAGCACGGGGCCGTGCTTCAAATAACACGGTGTCATGTTCAACTTCCCAGTCTCTATATAATGCATGCATAAATTCACTATTCCATTCACACCAAACAAAAACTACCTAAATGGAAGGAAAATGGGTTGAATGGAGGCCAGTGAAGAAGGGGAAACAACATGAATCTTCCTTCCTTGAGGAAGAAATCATGAGACTCCAACGCATCGTAAGAGACCAAGTTGAGAGCAACATGCAAACCGAGGCTCGAGTAGTCGAGTTGATTAACAAAGTCGACCTGCTTAGGTTCGAGAACTTCCATGTTGTGGATGGCCACCACAAAGATGTGACTTCCAAACTGAACTTTCTCAATCGAGAACTCGTCACGCTCAACAAAAAGCTTGACGAACTTTTGGAAGCCAAACGAGCACCACCATACATACAGGACTTGTTCGGGGGTGGTGGCCGTTGAAGTTCTGACTTCGTTTCGTGTTTAAGTTGTTCCCGCTAGTACTATGTGTTAGGATCCGATAGTTGTTGTTGTACTTTTCATTTCATCTATCTTTAATTATGTCTTTAATTTTATGTTTTAATGAAATCTAGGATTTTTAATTACCATGTTAAAATACCCAGAAAATAAGAACCCAGTTAAAACAAACCAAGCTCGACAAACAAAATAAACAAAACAGTACTGTCTGCACTAAGCAGCACGGTACCGTGCTGCTTATTGCACGGGGCCGTGTTTTTGGTCACACAACAATTACGAGTTTTAACTTTAATAAAATAACTTTCTCACACATCCAACCCTAATTTCACTGCATTCTGAACCGAAAACCGCCGACCTTCAACTATTTTGCGAATTTCTTCATCTAATCTTCGATTCTAAACCTAAGGTATGTTAATTTAACAATTGCATTATTCAAATTCGTCATTCTAGGTTTAGATTAACCCTAAAATTGTTCAAATCAACCAAATCGGGTCAAAACCCGAAAAGGATATGGGTTAGTATGATTGATTATGATGAATAGATTGTTGAATGTTTGATGGTTAGTGTTTAACTGAAAGAAACAATTCGGGTTTTGGGTATTAGCATAAATAACCAACACACCATTAAACCCAATTGATATAACCGGTTAGAAACGAGGGTTTGAGTCTGAGTAAGAAACACGAGTCGTGCCCAAAACAACACGAGTCGTGGTCAACCAAAAAGTCAAACATCAAAGGAACTGAACCAGAAGCAGCAGCACGGGGCCGTGCTTCTGAAAGCACGCCGCCGTGCTTTGCTCTCTGTTTCAGCAAATTGAAAATCTTTCACGATTTTTGACTAATTTAAGTATAAATTGCAGATGGCCGAGTATGGGGAAGAGTTTCATGCATTCCTAGTCTTTGGAAACCGTAAGACTAAGGACCGATTGGCAAACGAAAGATTAACTTATCTCAATAATAGATATCCTGAAGCTCACTTCCACGCATGCAAAGAAACCCTCAGACAAGTTAACCAATGGGACCGCTATCAGAACATTGTGACGGGACCTTAGAGACGGGTTTTTAGCCAAACGGGGGATTCAGTAACAGAACTTACAAAGGAGTTCTTAGCCTCATTCAACATGAAGAAAAAAAGTTTGACATGTGGGATACCAAGGCAATCGAGTTCCGATGTGGGGGTGTTTGGCATACAACTTATGTCACTCAACTGGGAATTGATTTGGGTATTTACACGGCCGAAGAAACTGACACAGATATCTGGTTCGAGGCTAAAACAACCTTTACAGATGAGGGTGATGATGATGAAGCGGAAGCACGTGCCATTAGGGAAGAAGCTTGGGAACAGTTGAGTTATGGAACAGCAAGGTATAGACCGAGCGTTTCAAAAAGCACAGCACTGCGTGACCCGCTCATGAGGTACATCCACCGTTTGCTGAGTCATACCGTCACAGCTCGAGAACAGAGCGAAGGGGTTGTCAACCTAAGGGATCTTTGGGCATTGTACTGCATGAAAAACGAAATACCATGCAATATCACTATGCTATTTTGCAAGCTTTTCATGACAAACGCCAATGCTCGAGGAAATTCCCCGATCTTTGGTGGGCCCCGGATCTACAACCTCTACAGGGCCTATGGTGCAGACACAGAAGGAACTCCAAGCCCAGACTCGATAGCTCTCAACCTTGATTACTGTGAGAGCATGCAGATGGTTCAGCAAATCACCCCGGGTGTGTGGAGATTTTGTGATAAGAACAACCAAGTTTATGACCCAGAAGACCCGTCAGAGATGATGATACAGGATGTGCATGAGAGATGACAATCGCCGCCCAGACAACAACGCCGCCGAACTTACCATCAGAGAGGAGGCCCATCTTCATTAGGGGCCGGCCCCAGTTCATCACATGATAGCCGATACTCTTTTGAGGGTATATATGGACTGATCCATCAATTCTCAACTAACACTACCGCCTCATTTAATAGGATCAACGAGCAAATGGCTGCCTCCGATGCACAGCGAGCAGCCGAGTATAAAGCAACGAGGAGAGAGATTGAACGATTGGGCTATCGCATGGACATACAGTGGGGACCATTTGACCCGGACACGGGTAACTGATGATTGGTGGCACAGGTAGGTTGGGCATGGGCATGGGCATGGGTTGGTAGTATTTCATGAACTTATTATGTGTGATTTGAACAATTTACTTTTCATCGTACTTGTTTGTTTATGTTGGTTTGGATAATTTTATGGCCGTGGGTGCCAAAGACACTATATTTGGAACTAATTTAGCCCGATAGGGCAAAGGGATGGATGATTTCATACCAATTTTCAGCATTTTATGCTTGGTTTTTTGTGGAAGTTTGCAGTTTTATATTATACAGGTACAAAAACAGGAAAACTGACGAAAAACAGGGGACGCTCTGTCGAAATTTCGTTAACCCATAGGGAAGTAACTCTCTTTTTTTACTCAATTAGAATTTTTATATTTGCATGAATCTTGTCACATTGAGGACAATGTGAGATTCAAGTGTGGGGAGGGGAATTACTTGACCAATTGTTTGTCTAACTAATTATAAAAATTCTCTAAAACAAATATTTTTGCAGCAAACAAAGATTATTCTAAACCTAAAAAAAAAAGAAAACCAAGAAATTTTTTTGCAAATAACCAGTCATTACATAAAAGTAAAAAAGTAAGAAAAAGTTTTGTAATATTGAGAATATATTTATGCAAAATATGACGTTAATGCCCAATTCCTGCGTTACTGTGAGATAAACCTCATGCCATATAAATATTTTTTTCGGAAGCTTGAGTGAGTCATACGTTTCGCGTGATTTAGAACTTGTCACAATTATTCATTTCAAGACCGCACGAAGAGTTGTATAAGGAAGAAGGTAATATCTACACAATTCCATCAAACCCATTATCAAATTACAAAACCCAAAAACCCGATCACTTTATCCATTTTCACCTGTAAAATACAACACTTGTCTTTTACCGGCAGACCCTAAAGAACTGGAAATGCATTCTTTCGATTTCAATTTCCTTTGCTTCATACACTTCACATAACCTAGGTTGCCTCCAGAACTTAGGGAGAGAATCTTTCTCTTTAGCAATGACGTGAGGAAAAAGTGGCGCCAAGACGAACAAAGGCCACCATTCTGTGGAATTTCCAAAAACGCAATGAAGAGAAGAGCGAAAAGATATGAACGATGCTTAGGTTGCGGAAACTGGTCCCACTAAGGAAGATGTAGAAAAAGTCAAACTCAGTCTCAGCATGAATATACCGAACTAATGAGGATGGGGGCTATTAGGCTCAAAGCCAAACGATCCATTAGAGTTGGAAGTTATATTCAAAACAGGATTGAGGAAGAATTGATCCACATCCTCGATAAAACTGGTCTTGACGACCTGACCTTAAAAGAGTCATTAGGTACATAAAAAAAAAAACTCTCGGAGAAAAGGAGCTAACCATTGAAGACATCTCAAAATTTCCGACAAACAGTGGAAGTTGTATTTACCATTAACCCTTGAACCGCCACAAAATACCAATTCCTACTCACACTAAACCGAAACCCCTTTTTACCTTCTGATCTATGCAACCCTTCAAAAGGTGGAGATTTGAACTTGTTACAAGCTTATTTATCACAAGTTGCATTTTTGCTAAGAGTGTTCACATACATACATCACATGTATGATCAGATATAAAACCGAGTGTGAGTGAACATTGTGAGAATGTGACGTTTTGCATAAACAGAAGCTCATAAAAACAAAAGTTCTCTCTTATTTATCACTAACATAAAGATTGGATATTTTGTTACGTCTTCTTGGAGCTCACTTAGGGGATAGCTATAATCTAAATTTGCTGTTTTTTGAGGATGTTTATAAAAAAATTGCTTGGGGACAAGCAATGTTCAAGTGTGGGGATGTTTGATGTACATAGAAATATACATCTTTTCGGCATCAAATAATCTAAAAAACTGCAATTTCTATCTAATAACATAGCATAAAAGGCTACTTATCATAATAAAACATAATTTCAGGTGAAACCAAACCTCAAACGAAGAAACAAGCAAAAAGACGAAGAAAAACAGAAGAAAACAGAAGAAAACAAAGAAACACACCCCTATGCCTCAAGAAACACGCCCCCATGCTTCTGACACAAGAAAAGACAAAATCTGGAAGCAGAAGCACGGGGCCGTTCCCAACATGCTCGGGGCCGTAGAAGGGAACACAGAATATACAAAGAATTGAGCACGTCACTAAAAACCACGGGGCCGTGCTTACCAACCACGGGGTTGTTGCCACCTCACATAAAAGACAAGAAATCTGGCACATGTAATAAAAATGCACGAGGGCGTGCTCATCAAGCACGGGGTCGTGCCTCACCATCCAGATTGCCTATAAATAGTGGCTCATGTTGCACTCATTTGGTGTGCCTTGAAAAGAATTCTCTCCGGTTTTCACTTATAAAAACACACATTAACACTCACTTTGAAGATCTAGTGAAGAGTTGGAAGGTTTGGAGGTCATTACCACTAATCATCATCATCAACCATCATTACCATCATTAAGAAGAAAGATTCATCTACATTTGGTTAGATTGTTCCAAGTTTAATCATGTATTTATTATTATCAATCATCTTAATGTCTATCACTATGCTCATTATGAGCTAAACTCCTTTTACCATCTAAAATCTATGAAGAAGCTTTGTTTTACTTGATAATTAATCAAGACATGTGATGTAGTCTAGTAAAGTATAAGGTTATATTACAATTATCTTTTGATGAGAAATGTTTCACCATCTTAAATTACTAATTCAAAGTTGGTGGTTGTCAATTTCATTGGCAATCGTTCATGATCGGTTCATGTTCTTGAAAGATAGAAATACTTTGATACATTATCGAAACATGGATCCTTATATTGTACTTAGAAATGATGAGATATAAGTTATGGTGTATTTTTCTAAACCTTGGTAATCTGAAAATGGCTTTGCTTAGGATATCAAATTAGTTACAGAAACCATATGTTAATGGAATGTGTAATTATAACCTACATAAATCAACCAAGGGGAGGTTGTGTGATGAACTACAACCACCCGAAGTTGTTAGAATTGGTATTTGAGAAATCGAAGTCAATCCTAATCTTTCTACTTTACGAAACTACTTGCCAACTTAAATTGACATCATTGAGATGGTATGACATTAGGAAAGGGTGGACTTTAAAATGCGCATACCATCTCCTTAGTGCCAAAGATGCTCACTTAAGGCTTAAGGAGCTATCTATCATATATTGCTACAGCAAGTTTATTACGTGTCTACATATTAATTATCAATGCTAAAATGGAGTGGATTCTTGAGCTTAGATGGTAACCTTCGCATAATTGAACAACTCGTTTAGAATCTCTTGTCTTGTTCACCTATATATTATATATAAGTATTTATATTTTATAAAAAGTTAAAAATTAACCCCAAGAATGATTAAAACCTCCGATTAAAGCAAAACATCGATTTACTATTAGAAACCTTTGTGTCCACGGATCGATACTTGGTTCTTACTAATACTATTCTACATATACGATAGGTACACTTGCCTATTTTGTGTGTGTTTAGTCTGTGTAGAAATCAGTTTTATAAATTTAAAACACGATCTTGTGCAAAAGCTAGATATCCAACCCATCATATTTTAAGACGCAAGCGCACGCACATCAGTGATCGATCATTATTATATAAAAGCCCAATTAGGTTTTGGAAGAACACGATCCTTATCACTGATGGTGGCTTCTTATACACTTGCAACACAATTAGTGTAGTTAAATTAGTCAATTACTTATATCAATTGCAATTTCATGGATGGTTTATGCGCTATGACTCTTTCGAATGATTTGGGAGTGTAACAAGGGAGGAAACCATGGATTACTTACGTTATACCTTACAATTCTACACATTTGGACAATTTTGTCCTTTTTAATATAAAACAACAGATTACATTGTTAAGTAATTACAAAAAAAACCATCCTTTATTTTAAACTATTGATGTATATAATCAATGGATGAGATTCACTTCTCGCACTTCTCTCTATAATATCACTTCTCGCATGATCCATCCCATAGGGGATGGATCTTACGAGAAGTGATATTACAGCGAGAAGTGAATGTATAACTCCATTAATCCACAATTTCACTTCCTTTCATATGATGTTACACACATATATGTAGGTTGGTTGCATTTATGTCTTAATTACACATTCAAACCAACCTACAAATATATAAATGTACCGAGCCACATTCAAACCTATGTACCTACACATATACCAACATACATACACATATACAAACATACGTACCTACACACATACATATGCACCTACAGATAAGAAAGGTTGTGAAATTAGGGATTAATGGAGGTACACCTTCACTTCTCTCACTTCTCGCTGTAAAAAAACTTCTGAAATGATCCAATACATACGTATATATATATATATATATATATATATATAAACTTAAACTAAACGTTAGAGAAATAGCTTAATAACCAACTAACATATTGAATACTGATTGATCGGCAAATTCGAATGACCTACTATAGAAACATATTTTTAACTCTAATGTTTCACAAAATTTTAAGGAGATATAAAAGCGGATATATAACATCGATTAATTATTATAGTATATTAAAGTGTATAATTCAAAATTATCTTATGTGCTATGAGTAATATGTGTTCATATTAACACATCTCAAAATCAATTTATGTGTTCATATTATCTTATGTGCTATGATTAATATGTGTTCATATTAACACATCTCAAAATCAATTTATGCATCATACTTCGTTCATACTAACAAATCGTGATTGGACAAGAACACATGTTTGCTTCATATATTCTTTTTATCTTTACTCATTTGATTCGTTCTAATTTTAGTTGCATTTTATATTCTAGAATCATGTTTGAAGGAATATGTTTGAATGATTATATAGCAGTTATTCTGATTTTAGAATTTGCCATCAATGAATATTCAATATATTTGTTGGTCAATAAACTATTTCTTTAAGTCTCTAATGTTGTGTGTAAGTTTATGAATTTCGTTTTATTATTGTGTTTAAAATTAATATGCCTAGAGACTTCTATATGTAAAAAATTGTTAAGGGATTTTTGTGAGAAAAAATACAAAGTACGTTGATTTTTTATGGTATTTAGACTTGTTTAATTTGAAGTTTATTTTTTTTAGTTTTTTATGTTGTTTTATTTTAGACTAGCTTTAGAACCCGTATAACACACGGGATGAACCAAATTATAAAGTTACAAGTATGACAAATAATAATATACCTTATGGAAAAATGTATTACATCTATACTTGTATCTATATTATGTGTACTTAAATTAACTTTATTTATATCACAAAATGATTTAAAAAAAAGAACTTAATAAAAAATAAAATGCACGTGTAAAAACATACCCGATTCTATTGAAAATTTCATTATCAGTATCATACATGTGTGCTGAAAATTTTTTGATTATATAGCAATTTCAGGAAGAAGATGTGAAAACGTTATACGAGCCAAGATCTAGTGGCAATTGGATACATCAATGATCACGAGAAGATAAATAACATAGGACGATATCGATCCGAATGATTGTTTCATTGATAACAATAACCAAATGATTACACAGATTCATATATGCATACATACATATATACATACATACATACAGTTAAGCTCGATCTGCCTCAATGTGCACCTCGAGGCGGCCTATCATTCTTGAGAGAATCCGGCAGCATAACGTTACTTGTGAAATAATAAGGCATGGATCTCTTAGCCCAAATGAACATGAACAAACCCCCATTCACTAACATCACTAACGAATGGGGTGTTCCAGTAACGAATGGCCTCCCATTCACTAAACTCCCTTAGCGAATGGGCACTAACTTAACGAATGAGCCCTCATATGCTACATCCTTAGTGTATGATCTCCTTGGATAACGAATGAGCTGCTAGTCTAACGAATTGAACCCATTCGCTAAGCATGATTAGCGGATAGACCATATTACATTGTAATCTAGTGACTAAACTACCCCTAGCATATTCAATCAGCTACAAACAACAAATCATGCACTAACAGAAGACTTCTCATACAATAGTAGTTTTGACAACTTAGCCTAAAGCGTTACATTTATTGTTATATTTATCAATTTACCACCCATAGAAGGAAATGAAAATATTAAATTTTAACGACGGATGCTCTTCAAGAACTATGTTTTTCTAAGCTACACTATGATTTTCTTTTATAAGTTTGAGGGGGCTTCTCAACTTTACCATAATGAAAACATAAAAAATAACATGCTAACTCATTCAATTTTGTGAATATTTTGCTTCATTTGAGCATTGATTTCATTACATGCTTCCTATACAACATTCTAATCACCATCGAAGAAGAAGTTAATTCTGGCACAAATATTTCAAAGTTGATAAAGGTTAGAAGCATTGATAGGCCTGAGGGTTGAATGTCGAAAGTCTTCGTCATATTTTCTTAAATTTTAATAGCTCAAGAAAAAATAGTCAATTTGTTAAATCCCGGACCTTTGATTATTTCCAAAAATGCCTTTGAAAATAAATTTAAAACTCGAATCATGTTTAGAATTCTAACTTTCATTCTTTTGCATTTTCAAGTAAATACTTTGAATCTGTAACAAATTTGACGATAAATCTATTTTCATTCTCAAACTTTAAACAATACTTAGATTACCCATTTTTGACCTGTAATAAATTTGAGTCAAATGAAGTTAACTTTTACTAAACAATCTATTTACCAACTTTTGACCCGCAAAAATCAAGTTTAAGTTTCACAAAATCCCGAAAAAATCTTTGATTAAAAAAACCCAAGAATTTAATAATGATAAACTTTGTTATATATGAAAGTGATTGATATATACTATCCTTATATTTTAACATATATATAGTTTACTAAATTAACCGAGATAATAAATGGATAGATTTAAAGCATATATTTATAATTTATAAATTTATATGACAATTTACAAAATAATAATAATAGTATTAGATAAATGGATTGAATTTTAAAAAATAGATCTACTTTTTAAGCATATATATTTATAATTTAATGATGAAAAAAAAATTTGCTTCGTAAATAAAAGCATATTCGTGTTTTCTTCTTCTTTACAATCTTCAACAATACACATAGTATAATATGTTAATGATAACATTTGACATTATATGCCAAGTTATACTACAGAGTGAGAAAAAAATGAAAATGATGAGAAAGATTTGTTAGCACACAAAAAAAATCAAAATAAAAAACTTCGAACTCAAAATATTAAAAATGGAAAAAAACTACATAAAACTGTTAGTGCACGGTTTTTTCGTCTCTAGTCTTTGTAATTTATCGGTTGTAATTTATTATTATTATAACGATAAGGGTATGTATGTAAAATCAAGTAGTTCGTTATGTAATGGCTAATTCGTTAAGGATGTTTAACGAATTAGCCAGTTCGTTATATGTAAAGTCCATTCGTTAAGGATGTTTACCGAATGGACTGTGTTTCGTTATGTATGTTCCCATTTGTAAGGCCCCGTTATCGGTGCCCTACATTGGACGTTGGATTTACTCATAAACACAGTTCTACAAATCAGAGTTTATTAAAACTTTCGCGGAAACGTTAACATTAATCATCTGATACAAAACATTCGATCTTTTCTTTAAAACATAATATACAACATCATATTTAAAACATTATTTCTCTTCCATAAACTTTTGCGGAAACGTTAACATTAATCATCTGATACAAAACATTCGATCTTTTCTTTAAAACATAATATACAACATCATATTTAAAACACTATTTCTCTTCCATCCTCATATATCAGCCATTCAATCCATGTCATGTGCCCATCTCATGCTAGCTCATTAAACATATTCACCTGCGTGTATACTAAAAGTCAGCTACACTGAGTGAGTTCCAGTTAATCAGGCAACATACAATTCATTCTCATACATTCCTTCACGTATCCGAAGACACGTATTAATGTCTTAACCTTGTGTAAATATCCATAAGTGGACGTCACGTAATATCTATTAACAGAACCATTACTATACCCATACTATATATATTCTCCAAAGAAGGAACACTCTATACTTTCCATAGAAGGAACACTCTATATACTATCCATATAAGGAACACTATACTATCCATAGAAGTAACACTAGACTATCCATAGAAGGAACACTATACTATCCATAGAAGGAACACTACACTATCCATAGAAGGAACACTATGCTATCCATAGAAGGAACACCATATATAAGTTATTATTTAATGTCCATGTAAGGAGCTAATCACTTCCCTTGGCAATACGTGCAATATTCGAATATCGTTCACGTACCGACAAGCTTTCATTCATAACATTCATACATCATCCTTACTTTACATACAACATTCATATCTTTATTTATAACCTGACAGTACGTACAATATCCGAAGATCGTTCATGTACCGACAAGAAATCATTCGTATCTATCACTTATATCATACATGGCATACACTTACCATTTAAGGTAAGTGTATTAACCGTCACGTCGAGTATGCACACAGCCCCGAAAACATAACAATGAAATGGGGCTAGTAACTCACCTAGATCTTATTTCTTTCTCCGTTAACTGTTAATCTCCTTTAATTGAGCTCTGCTAACTGTACACGAGTTACATGTATTAATACTTGTCCTATTTGTATTTCAGTCAAAATGGCTAAGTCTGGTGTAATCTATTGGCCTTGTATTAGATTACTTTATACTTAGTTTATCTCGGGTTTCATTTACTTTTGTATTTCTTTCTCTTTCTTTTCTTCATTTGTTAATATTCATTCACTTGTAATGTATTATCATTACCCTAATGTATCGGGATACAAGATATCCGGATTCTCTAACATTCTTTCCTTTCTTTATGATCCATTAATGCATTCTATCCTATGGATATATATATATATATATATATATATATGCATATCTACATGTATACATCGCTCACGGGTTTCGCTGTGCCTCATCCGCTACATGCACGAGGGTGTATACATGCATGTTAATGTATACTAATGCATGTATGCCAATGTATTCATGTATAAAATGTGTTTCATGCGAACTCTCATCTTGTATTCGACTTATGGTAACGTAATCGGGTCTTCAGTAACCAACATGCATGTAAGCGAGTGACGTGTGATTGAACTGTTCTTATTGTGAGCGAACAGGTCAATGCAAGCGAGTTTAACATGTGATCGAGTTAATGTACGCATGCGAGTTGCATTTTAAGCGAAGTAACTTGTAAGCGGGTTTTAATGTATGAAAGTTTTAAGATTGTAATCGAGTTCTTTAGCTTGTAATCGAATATATATCTTTTCTAATCGTGTCTTACAAGTGATCGGACCTATTGTAATCGATATCAATGTAATCGAGTATGCATGTAAGCAAGTCAGGTTATAATCGCCTGCTCATTGTATGCGAGGGTACATGTGTTCGAGTTAACATGCAATTGATGTCCATTGTAATCTATCACAATGATGTAAGCGAATACATCCTTGTAAGAGACTATGCAGGGGTAATCGAGTTTATAAGGTAATCGAGTCTTCTTTATTGTAATCGCATGCATAAAGTCATCGAGTACCAGTGTAAGCGAATTTGGGTTTGTATGCGAGTCTATTTGTAATCGAGTTTAGTTGGAGGCCTCAATGTAAGCGAATGCCATAGTGTAATCGACCCATAGCTTTGTAAGCGAGTGTTATTGTGTTCGACCCATTGTATGCGGGTGCTATTGTAATCGAGTCTGATGTTGTATGCGACCCTTAATGTGAGCGGCCATAGAGGTGAGTTGAGCGGCTGGTCTGCACAAAATGGGTCACAGTTTCGTCCTTTTTACATCGTTACTTTACTCGTTTATGACCTTTACACCTTATTGAGGTTCGGTAACGACTCGTGTTCATTTCTTTAACCGTTCCCGGCTTAAACTTGGCCCAGTTACCCTTAAAGTTTGGACTTTTTGGCTTTAAACGTTCAAACTTGATCTAGTGTTCATCTTAAACGAGCCATCCTTAACCGTGGGTTCGTTAAGTCCATTTCAATCATCAAGTTAGTAACTTTATGGTTCGTTTAGACCCAATATACTATAGTTTTAAGTTTCAAGGCTGTAACAATCGTCAATTTCAGGTTAACTCCGTTAACTCAACTCCGTCAATTCAAACTTAAGATCACTGAATCTATAACGCACACCTCATTACATTTAAACTAGGGTTTAAATGACGCTTAACACTTACTACATGTGTAGTCTTTCGGGAATTGCACAGAAACGCAAACGAGTTGACGCAAACGATTGATGAATAAACGAAAAACGTCAAAACAGTAATTATGTGATAATTATGTGTTAGACTTATGTGTTATGTGATAACATGGTTATAAACGTTAACTCAAGATGTAAACAAGTTAGTTAAGCTAGATAAGTAATACTTAGAAGTGGAGGGGCCAAAGTGTAACATGTAGTATTATAAATAATAATAATAATAATAAACCCTAACTTATTATTATTCTTCCCCACACCAAAACCGATCAGCCCACCCCCTCCATCCCTCTTGGCTGCCGTCACCTACACACACACATACAATCAAGAAATCAAGTGTTTGATTGAAGAATTAGGTGCTAGGAAGGTATAATTGATTATCCTATACATTCTTATTACTTGATTTTGATGTTTGTTGGGTTAATTGTAAACCCTAGCTGCCGATTCTATATGTATATGTAGTTAATATGATTGTTGTTGATTAATTGATGATTTGATAACTAGATTGGATGTTGTTACATGTTGATTGTTGTGTCTATGATTTGAGTTCAAACAAAAACCCTAATCATGTATGTAATGGGTAATTGATGTGCATGGATGGTATTTATGGAGTCTAGAGTGTTATATGAATGCATGATAGTTCATAGATAGTTAATATGTTGAGTTTGGATGCAAACAGTTCCTGGACAGAATGTGTTATTGATGTTTAAGTGACTGTAACGAAGTGTAAATGTGAAAATTGGTTGAGATTATTGATACTACAGTAAACTAGGTTGAGTCTAGTTTCTAAAGAATATAAACTTGTAATTTTTGGACAAGTAGAAGTTAACTTTTATGATTTTACAAAAACGTTGTGCAAAGCTGAGTTGTTAGACCTGCTGTTAGGTTGTTTTGTAAATGTTATATCTCATGAACTACAAGACCAATTGGGTTGGTTCCACTTCTGGAAGTTGACTCATTGAGTTAGGAACCTAACCCAAGTGGTCTTGCATTTATTGGATATTTCGTTTAACAGGAATTGCAAATAACATTCTGTTGCGTATGAATTTGACTGTTATGAGTTTGCTGTAATGATTTTATGATTGTGAGAAAACTATGTGGAATAAAAATATAATAAAATATGTTCTGGAAACCTAAGACATATATGCTTCTGTGATGATTTTTGGTAAATTAATTAAGATGCTATGATCGGTGGAATAGTACAATCTTTTAAGTAGAATTTCTGTCTCGGTGAAACTGGCTGCTGAGTTTTGTGAAAATGCATGAAATATGATACTTGCTAATTGATTGTCATAATTTGACCAAATTGCCCTTATGGGGAATAATGGCTAGTTAATTGTCATGATTTGACCAAAATGCCCTTACGGGGAATAATTGCTAGTGATGTACTTTATGAATACATGACACATATATGATTGCTTACACATGTAATGTGTCACAAATACACTTGTTAAAGTCACACACGATTCACAAACGAAACACGAAACATGTTATGTGCATAGGTATTATGTGCCGGGTCTAGAGACTCGATAATATTTCGACACTTAGAAAGATCTCTTTGTTGTTTTAGAATGTTAGAGAGAGCTTTTCTGTGACGCGCATCTTGGTGATTTAATTTGGGAATTTCTTCGCAAACAGTGAGTTTCACTTACCCCTTTTAAACTGTTTTAAACGCTTTTCACTTGGGGGAGATAACATACTCCGATAAACGCATTTAAGATTTTGTTAGTAATTTATATATCACTTGTAAAGGCTAAGTGGCAAACGAAACAATTGAAGTCCTACACATCGAACCGGTTAATATTTGGAATAGCGAGTCACTGTTGAGTAGTACTACTGGGTTTGACAAACCCCACCAACGCTAAACACGACTGGAGGTCGAGCGGGTGTAATTTTGGCTAACACGTACCATGGTCTGGATGACCTGGTGACAAGGCACTTGATAAACAGTCAGCTTCGGTGTCGAACACTTAGTAATACTTGCTTTATAGGCTAGCTACCTATAGATATATAATTGACATAACACTATCTGGTAACGCAAAACGCTGTAACGCAAAACGCTGTAACGCAAAACGCTATAACGCAAAACGCTATAACGCAAAACGCTTAACGCAACACGCTGAACGCAAACGCTAATCGCTTTATTTTTATTTAAACTTGTGAACTCACTAACCTTGTGTTGACACTTTTAGTATGTTATTCTCAGGTAGCCCAGGCGGGCGCGCGGTTTAGGAACATGCATTGCTTGAAAACGCTTTTGTTATGCAAACTTATTTTAACAGTTATCATTGGTTTTAAGTCGTTCTGCGTGACGCAACTTTCGGTTAAAGGTTTTTACGCTTCCGCATTTAATTACTCGCAAACGTTTTCATGGTTTTGAAACTTTATTTTATGGTTTGATTATAACTGATGATTCCGATCCTTTTAGTTCACACCCTCTGAAGGTAAAACTCCGTTAGTGGATTTTGAGGGTGTGACAAAGGCCAACCGTTAATAAAAATGTAAACTTTAAAGATCAAGAACGTACCTTTGAACGTATTTAGGTTACGGTTTAACTTGGTTGTCTTGTATCTAGCTTGTATATCATAGATCTATCAATATTCGGCTTGATTTTGGTCTCGGATTCCTTCTTTCTCTCTTATGGCCGTAAGGTGGTGTAGGTGTGTGGTGTGTTTTGAGTGTGTAGAGAATAAGATGGATAAGATGGATGGAAATGGAAAGGATTAGGGTTTTAAGGGGCATTCATACTCCCTTAAGCCCTTGAACCTAAGGCCCATCTTTCCTTTTTGGTCCAAAATTAATTCCACCTAGTAGCCTACTTATCCTTCCATTTATTATTGTATTATTTTATTATTTTTCTATTAATTCGAGTAACTATTATGCCATAAATAAATAATATATTTAAATATTATTCTTTGAAAATTCGGTATGCTACACCATTCGTCAAGAGTGTTGACGAATGAGGGCATAACGAATCACTGATTTGTTATGCTTTCCTTTTTTATTTTGTAAGTTAACGAGCTGGAGCCAACGGGATGTGTAACGAATTGGTCTCCATCTTCTATTTAAGGCGTGTTCATGCTTCCATAATTTAAGTTTTGAGATAATTATACTGAAACTCTGTCCGTACCCTCTCTCACTCAATTCTTCGTTAACGCATTACTAATATTACACCTATTACAATTACTAATATACTATATACATAATTAAGAACATATCAAAAACTAGATCCTAAGCTAATCGATCTAATACGATTATAAATTGATTAGATCTATAAGTTTGTACGTAATTACAAGTGGTATCAGAGCTTTGTTAGTGCATGGTTTTGTCGTCTCGAGTCTTTGTATTTTATCGGTTGTAATTTATTATTATGATGATGATAAGGGTACTTATGTAAAATCAAGTAGTTCGTTATGTAATGCCTAATTCGTTAAGATGTTTAACGAATTAGCCAGTTCTTTATGTGTAAGGTCAATTCGTTAAGGATGTTTAACGAATTGACTGTAATTCCTTATGTATTTTCCCATTCGTCATGGAATGTTGACGAATGGGGGCATAACGAATCACTGATTTGTTATGCTTTTCTTTTTTATTTTGTAAGTTAACGAACTGGAGCCAATTCGTTACGGAATGTGTAACGAATTGGTCTCCATCTTCTATTTAAGGCGTGTTCATTCCTTCATAATTTAAGTTTTGAGATAATTATACCGAAACTTTGTCAGTACTCTCTCTCTCTCTCTCTCACTCAATTCTTCGTTAACGTATTACTAATACTACACCTATTACAATTACCAATATACTATATTAATAATTAAGAACATATAAAAAACTATATCCTAAGCTAATCGATCTAATACGGTTATATATTGATTAGATCTATAAGTTTATACGTAATTACAAAAACTAAAATGATTCTTCCATCTTCCTCGTTAAAAAAAGACACAATGTTGAGTAAAATATTATTGTGTCTTTTTATTTACCATTTTGTTTTTTGTTTGTTTCGTCATTGATTTTGTTATTTTCCTTGATGTTGCGTTATATTAACATTGCATTATATTTTGCTCGGAACCTGTCGGACCGGTGCGGGACACGGTTTCCCAACGATTCACGGGGCAACGTGTTAGAGTGCGGAATCCTCTAACACGGCGATTCGGTGGCGATCAACGACGCACGGTAACGATTCCTAAGACGGTTTGACACCTAGGGACGGAGGAAAGGACCGACACGTGAAGAACGGGCAGAGAGTATTTCAGCAGAGTGGTGGTTCGTGACTGTGTGTAGAATGTGTGCAATATTGTGAAATTTCCTAAGTTTCGTTTATATATCGAAAACTGGTTCGATCGAATGAGTCTCTCATTCGATCGAACGAGACCTGGTTCGATCGAATCAGTCACTGATTCGATCGAATCAGTTTCTTTTGACATTTTCAGTCCGTTAACTTAGTTTCACGATCGTTATCTTCATATCGAACCATCCTGATAGAACTGGGGACATACACATGACATTTCATGTCCTAACAAACTCCCCCTTGGAGCCAGTTCTATTTACTTACAATCAATCGAGTTCTCTTGCTCGATCGTAACTCCCCCTTGGAGTTATCTCACTCTCTCTTTTCTCAAAGCTAATGGTGCGCATGTTGCATCCACGAACTCCTTTCATCATGAAGTTCTCTCAGGATCAAATGGTCCAGTCAGTCAGACTTACCATAGGTTCCGCATATCCTGAGAAGCTGTCAATTGAAACTTTAGATAAACATTTAAGCACAATCTATCACAATGTTCCAAAACAAATTACATTCAACTCAAAAACAATTACAACCAGAAGATTAAACCTTTCATTACAACAAGAAACAAAATAAACATGACAATTAAGCTTCAGTCTCTTGTGCATACTTCTTCTGTTGCTCTTTCCAATTTGATCCTGCATGTATGTCATAGGCAAAGCAGATCCTAATGACATTTCTATACGTTAAAGCTTGCTCCATGTCTTCGGGGGCGTAGAGAATCTCTGTCTTGTACAGCGTGTAGACGTCCTCCCGTGACAAGTTTGTGAGCCACATAGGATCAAAGATACGAATTGTGCTCCAATTTCCATTGTCGTTGAGCACGATGACTGCTTCATGCAGTCTTCCGTCATAGTACCAATGCCTGAACGCTTTGTAGAAGTCCTGCTTCATCTTTCTTAGAGGAATCTTCTTCATCGTGAGTGGTGGCATGTACTTCAAAACAATCTTTGGCCTGTTGGTGATCGGATCGATCTCCCTTTTACTTGTATATCTCTTTGGCCTTTGTGGAGTGATCATCTTCCATTTTGAGCTGTATTCCATTCGCAATACACTCTGATAATACGTTGCAAATGGAGATGAACTTGCATAAAGCATATCAAGATAGTTAAGACGGTTTAGATCAAAAGTAGGAAGAGTCTTCAAGTCAGTGATACGTTGAAAGTACTCAACCCCTTTTTCTCTCTTGACAGCAATGCAATTAAGATCCTTCAGACACGCCCAAGCAATTATTTCACCTGAAGTTCTACGACCCTTCATCTTATAGGACATTGTGTGAGGAATGGTCGGCTTTGCTTGTCGTCTGGACCTTATCTTCTCAAGAATAGCGTTGAAAGCTTTCTTGCACTCTTCAGTTTTCTCAACGAAATCGGCTTGATCTGCATCAGAAGGCTGTTTCATTGTGTTTGACCTTTCGTCAGCCTTCTTCTGTATTTCCTCCTCTGTTACATTTTGAAAGAAGCTTGCCGAGTTAGGAAGATCTTCAGTTTGAGACGTGTAGTACTCTGGATATTCTTCCTGCGTCAAGTCTTCCATTTCGACTTCATCGAATTGAGAGGGATCAGCGGCCGTGGATGATGTTGAGTCAGGTGTAGCAGCCGAAGAAGATGTTTGTTCTGTTGAAGGCAAAGCCAGATACTTGCCTGTTTCTTCATTGTATAGCTCAAACATATGTTCCAGTTCTTCTTCTGTGAAATTGTGAGAAATTTCACCTTCTTCCAAGTCTCCACTTGCGAAGAATTGCTGCTCATCTGGATTGTCCAGTAAAAACGTGAAATATTCCGCTGCTGTTTTTGATTGCAGCGGTTGGACATTAAACGGATCAGCATCACCTTCACCTCCATCATCAGAAGAGTCCAGTTCGTCTGTGTCCACATCGACATTGGTTGGACCTTCCAGACGAAGAACATCACCCTTCAGCTCAGTCACTCTTGCTTCAAGGCGTAGATTTGACTCTCTCAGCTCGGTGATCAAAGAACCTTGTTCATTGATCGAAGATCCCTGTTCAGCGACAGTAGCATTTAACTGACTATTTTCAAGCCTGAGCATTTCGTTCTCAGCTTGAAGTTTAGCAATCTGCTCATCTCTGAGCCGATTCTGTTCTTCTTGCTCTGCCTTGAACAGTAACATCTTCATCATCGCCTTGTGCAAATCAGCAAGTTCGGATGCAACCTTTTGAGGTATGGCCATTTCAGGTTGAGCTTGAGGAATAGGTTGTTGAGCTGACTGCGGTGTTGGTGGCTGTGCTGGTTGAGCAGGAGGAGCAGCAGAAGTCCCGACGGATGGTAACATTGAGGGACGCGGTTGATCGGGAAATAAGCTTCGATACTTCCGAGTAACCTTCTTCTTTTGCCTCTTTGCAGGCCTTTCTTCTCCTACATCTATGTCGGCCGGATTTTCCACGGCTCTGACTTCCTCACCAGTTTCCAACTCTTCTTCATTTAGAAACGAATCAGCCTCCTTTTCAGCTTCGGTCCTTGTATCTTCAGGGACCGCCACCTCCTCAGTGTCAGAGTCGTCGCTTGATTCCTGCAAAGGTAAGTTTTCGACGTCTGAGTCACTGGTATCATTTCTCCATTTCCTTTTAGGAGGGGCCCTGTAAGACGGATTCACCAAATGCCCGAAGCATCTTTTGATTGGTGGCCTGGTTGGACGTTCCTTGTAAGATTTGAGACGGTTGAGAGTCTCATTTTTCATGTGGTCCAGTTTCACCACATCACCTTCGTTTTCTTTCAGTAACCCTGGTGCTTGAGTATCGACAATCATTTGCACGAACCGTGGGAACTGTAGAAACTTCTCACTTTTCCCTTGCTTCAACGTGATGTTCTCGACCATATGACCGAAAGTCATCTGAGAGAAGTTGTATGGTCGGTTCATCACCAAAGCAGCTACAGTGAACTGCATGCTTTCCCTCAGCTTGTCAAAGCTGGTTCGTTGAGGGCCCAAGCAGTGCATCACAACGTGTGCCAAATATTTGAACTCGGGGCACAAGTTGGCCTTATGAAGCAGACCGGCATTGAGGTCGCCGTCATACTTCATACGTGCGAAACATCCTCTTGTTGCAGCAGGATGTAGGGAGGTCGGGTCTGATTCATCATCTTCAAATCCACAGACTTCTCGAATGACCTGGGTAGATATAACGATGGCATGCCCTCTAACGGTGGAGCGAATAACCGACGGCACGACTGTTTTGTCGTGCGTGGCATTCCTCCAAAACTCTTGTTGGATAGACATGATAGGCTCAATAATCCTAGAGATGGGTCCAGAGATCCTCGACCTCTTCAGAAACTTTATCACCGTTGCAAAGTCTTTCCCGTGGCTCGACTTTTCGTCTAGAAAAGCCACGATGTTGTGCTTGATGGACGTTTTGTACGGGACAACCACTTCTGCAACTTCAGCCATTTAAATCTGTAACCATAAACGTGTTAGAACAAACAGATATCGAAACGACTGAATGCGTTTAAACTTTTCAAATTTTCTGGACTGGTTCGATCGAACGAGCAACACATTCGATCGGATGAGCTATTCATTCGATCGAATGAGATCTGGTTCGATTACAGACAATCGAATGAGATAGAATTTCCCATTGACTTCTGATTCGATCGAACTAGTGATCGAATAAGTCACATTCGATCGAACAAGAGACTCGTTCGATCGAATCAACTGATTCGACTCATTCAAGCAAAATCCAGAAATGAAGAACACCCGAACCCGGAAAACTTAAACGATCAAGAACTCGATCAAAACACGGTTAAAAACATGTAAAACTTACATTTTCGTGATCTACGTGAAAAATCGAATAATATGATCGGATCAAAAAGAGGGTTTGAGGAAAATCAATTTGAGAGCAAAAATCCGTAAAATATTTCGAATAAAACTGATCGATCGAATGAGTTTGAATATTTATACTATTTTTGGACTTATTCGATCGAACGGACTTGTTCGTTTGGACCATTCGATCGAATGAGATTCTATTCGATCGAATGAGTCTCTTCGCAACTGTTTACATTCCTCAACCACTGATTCGATCGAATCTGTTCATTCGATCGAGTTATTCGTTCGAATAGCAACCTATTCGATCGAATGAGGGAAAACATTTGAAAAATAAATTTTTAAATTTCTTATTTCCCGTCCATCGATCGTGATGCCTTTGAACCTGCACGAAAACATAAACTTTTGACACTTGGTTAGTTTTCGTAGACATTTTCCAATCCTGAGAGCTTCGTTCCTACAGAACATATAGATCATAATACATTAGTAACAAATGGAAAAATATCAGGCTCAAACATCTTTGGGTTTTCTTGTCACTTCATTCTTTCTTTCATGCACAGCCTGTTGCACAGATGAACATTTAGCAACCTGCATGAAGTTTTCTTTCATTCCTACACACTGGATAAACATTTAGTAGGAACAGACAGAGATCAGACTACCTGTCATGATGATTTCTCATCGATTCTTAAACAAACAGAAAAAAATAAAATAAATTAAAATAAAACTAAAATCTTTTTGGTTTTTATCAAAATATTTACAGAGAGGGACAGGGATCAGACTACCTGTCACGAGAAATAAATAAAATGAAAAATAAATAGAAATAAAATCTTTTTGGTTTTTATCAAACTATTTACAGAGAGGGACAGGGATCAGACTACCTGTCACGAGAAATAAAAAAAATGAAAAATAAATAGAAATAAAATCTTTTTGGTTTTTATCAAAATATTTACAGAGAGGGGGACAGGGATCAGACAACCTGTCACGATGATTTCTCATCGTCATTTAAGCAGAATAAAATTAAAGAAAAATTAATTCAGAATAAATTTTTTTTTTTTTTTTTTTTTTTTTTTTTTATATTTTATAATATTCAAACTGAAATAAACAACTGTACAAAAATTTAAAACACATTATTTTTGGTTGAGAAGGATCTATAATAAGAAATCATACAGACGTATATGGCCATCTACTGAAACTTTTTGAGATTTTTCAATACTTTTTTTTTTTTTTTTTTTTTTTTTTTTTTTTTTTTTTTTTTTTTTTTTTTAACAAGACATAATAAATATTCTTTTTGTGAGAAAGATCCGAACAGGAATCATACTAATTAAGTGACTGTCACACAGATCCGTGTTGAGCTGTATTATGACATAAAGAAACAGGTTGTGAGCATGAAAATAACTTAAAATGGTTTTCATCGTTTCTGTGATACGAGTTAGGTTCAATTATGTCTCAAAATTTAAATGAATAACAACTCAGAGATCATGATGCCTCCTATCTATTCTCAAAGCGTATTTGGCTTTCCCCAAGTCACCCCGAATTGACCTTGACCCATAGTGTCTGATTAAAGTTGTAAGTGTCTTCATCTGCTTCCCGTTTTCTTTCTTTCTTACTCCATGATTGAGAAGTCTTGACATTGTTAACTCTAGAATGTTTCAATCACTCATAATGTAAATTTTTTTTTTTTTTTTTTTTTTTTTTTTTTTTTTTTTTTTTTTTTTTAACATAGACTTCAGAGTAGTAGACAATTGCAAGTCCCGAATCTGGATCACTGCAGTTTCTTCACACACTATCTTTACGGGAATCAGAACACTTATGGGCTCGTGTATGACTGGGTAATCGCTTTTCTGCCTATCATTCGGAAAGATATATATGAAGACATACAAAACTCTTAAGGAGTTTCCACGTAAAATCAACTAGATTTAGTTTGTATCACATCTACTTTTACGCACCATAAAAAGCTACCATGACACACAATGACCGTTCTAAAGCCTTTTAAGCCTAATAACTTCACTAGTTAAGCACACAGAATCAGTGTATCTATCATTTTCCAAGGTTGGATCAATTTCTCATTTTCTGAATATATATGAATGTCTTTTAAAACATATAACGTTTAAATTATTTCGCCCCGATCAAGTCAAAGTCTTCAGGTAAACGGCTATCCTGAAGATCCAATGGATCAACTGGACCGACCACATACGAGTATGTGTCCTTCTAACTAAGTATAACCGACTATTTTTCAGCGAAAGAATAAAGACCCATCAAAACCCGCCCCGATCACTTTCAGTCATCTGGTTAATGGCTATCCTCATAATCTACTAGTAGAAGTAAGGACCAACACACATCCGAAAATGTGTCCATCAAACTGAGGTAACCGACATAATTTTAAGCGATAGTGATGTATAAAAATTTAATATTTGAAAAATGAAAATAAGCTGTACAGACATAACAAATCTTTTTGATGTCTCAGTATGATAGCGTCTGTGTACTATCACCTTTCTTGTAACAAGATCAACTTCTCAAAATTTTGAAATTTTTTTTAATGTTTTTGGGTTTTTGTATTTTATATTGTTTTTGGTTTTTCTTGAAACCTTTCTCCGCCTAGAATTTATAAAAAACAAAATCTTTTTGGACTTTTTCAAATTTTTAAGAAAAGAAAAAATGAAAACAATTTAAATGATATCTTCAGGAACATCATCTGATATACGTTTAACGCCGTTGATCTCTAGTAAATATAAAAACCGTGGTTTATCAAATGCTTTAGTGAAGAGATCAGCGCGTTGTTCCTGAGTGGGGATTTTTATCACATCGATTAACTTCTTTTCGTAGCAATCACGAAGGAAGTGATATCGAATTTCGATGTGCTTCGTTTTGCTAAAATGGACCGGATTTTTGGTAATTGAAATTGCAGTAGAATTATCAATATATATGGGAGTAGTAGAACATTCAATACCGTAGTCACGCATTTGTTGCTGAATCCAAATAACTTGAGAACAGCAACTGGCAGCCGCAATATATTCCGCCTCAGCTGTTGAAGTGGAGACTGACGTCTGCTTTTTGCATTGCCACGTTACTAAACGACTTCCAAAGAACTGACATCCTGCTGTTGTTGATTTGTAATCGAGTTTACAACCACCATAGTCCGAATCACTGTACGCATGTAGATCAAAGTTATCATCATGAGGATACCAAAGACCCCAATCTGG
The DNA here is from genome assembly GCF_021521415.1 of Bidens hawaiensis. Taxonomy (NCBI): domain Eukaryota; kingdom Viridiplantae; phylum Streptophyta; class Magnoliopsida; order Asterales; family Asteraceae; genus Bidens; species Bidens hawaiensis. The sequence goes on from NW_027494823.1 coordinate 160,077, forward strand.
AGTACCCTTCAGATAACGCAAAATTCTTTTGACTGCAATCAGATGGGAGACCTTCGGCTTTGACTGGTAACGTGCACAGAGACACGTAGCAAACATTATGTCTGGCCGAGAAGCAGTCAGGTACATTAGAGATCCGATGATCCCTCTATAGTGAGTTGGATTGATCAATTCACCCTTCTCGTCAGGATTAATCCCGTGATTAACCTCTAAAGGAGTTCCCTGTGAAGAAGAACTCAACATCTCAAACCGTTTCAAGATGTCATTGACGTATTTTGTCTGGTGAATGAAGATACCGGAATCTTTTTGATCAACTTGAAGTCCTAAGAAGAACTTCATCTCACCCATGGAGCTCATTTCAAATTTTTCTTTCATCACTTGTTCGAACTCCTTACAAAGTGTTTTATTCGTGGACCCGAAGATGATGTCGTCCACGTACACTTGTACCATAATTAGATCTCCTTCTTTTTCTTTTGAGAATAGTGTGCAGTCAATGGTTCCCCTTCTAAACCCGTTGTTCAGAAGGTGTTTGGATAGTTCTTTATACCAAGCTCTCGGGGCTTGGTGAAGACCGTACAAAGCCTTGTTGAGCAGATAGGCTTTGTCCTTGTGATATGGGTCTTCAAAACCTGGAGGTTGTGCCACATATACGGTCTCTTCGATGTGACCGTACAAAAAGGCACTCTTGACGTCCATTTGATATACTTTGAATTTCTTGAAAGATGCATACGCCAAGAACATCCGGATTGCCTCCAAACGAGCAACCGGAGCATATACCTCATTGTAGTCTAGGCCTTCGATTTGCCTAAACCCTTGGACCACCAGGCGGGCTTTGTTGCGAACAATCACTCCACGATCGTCACGTTTACATTTTAGTACCCACTTAGTGCCAATTTTCTTCTGTCCTTTGGGGAGATCCACCAGCTTCCACACACCAAGTCTTTTAAACTGCAATAATTCCTCTTGCATGGCTGAGACCCAGTTGGAATCTTTCAGCGCATCGGTGGTGCTGTGTGGTTCTTCTTGTGCTAAGAAGCATTCATGGGCATTAAGAGCAACTGATCCTGACTCCATCATTTCTGTGTAGAGACCAAAATTCAGCTGTCGCCGAGTTTTGACACCCTGTTGAAAGTCCCCTATAATGTTGTCTTGTGGATGATCACGTTCAGTCCTAACAACCGGATTGTCAGAAACGACAACATTTTGTTCCAAGTTAGTTAAGTTCGGCTCAGGAACTGGAGCGGATTGTGGTGCCTCTGAAGTAGACGTTAGAGGCTGATCTGCATTCGGCACTTCTTGATTTGACGATGAAGGTTGTGACGTAACCTGAGTTGGTGCCGATTGTACATCATCTGCTGGAGATTCATCTTCAGATTCAGATTCGGAAGATTCTTGAACTTGATCGCTAGACTCTGTGGAGGAAGATGATGACGGACCAGGATGAGTTGAAGATTGCAAAGATTCATCAGGAGGTGCATTTTGCGCCTCATACATCATTTGAATAGCAATCTCATACAGATTGAATGACTTGAACAATTTGTCATAATCAAACAACCAGTCTTCTCCTGTCCCCTTGGCTGGTTCTGTGTAACGTTGAACATCGACATGGTACCATTCTTCAACCAATTTTGTTGTTCTGTTGAAGACCCTTTTGAGAGGTATGCTGTAACCCAGAAAATAGCCGTTGATGATCTTCTCCTCGAACTTATTATCGACTTGCCTTTTAAGTAACGTGCAAAGAGCCCCGAATGGTTCCAGGTGCTCTAAGTTAGGCCTTCGTCGTTGAAGAAGCTCGAAACTTGTCTTGCCGTGGCGCTTGACGATGCCTACCCGATTTAATGTGAAACAGGCGTTGGCAATTGCCTCACTCCAAAACGTAACAGGTAACACTGAGTCGGCTAACATTGTTCTTGCTGTCTCGATTAACGTACGATTTTTCCTTTCAGCAACCCCGTTCATTTGTGGAACATATGGGGCACTGAACTCCTGAACGATCCCTTTTTCTTTGCAGAAATTTTCAACATTCGCATTTTTAAATTCTGTACCGTTATCTGACCGCATTCTTCGAACCTTCAGATTGTATTGAGACTCAATAGTTGTAACCAGCAGTTGTATACACCCAAACGTTTCTGATTTTACTTTCAAGAAAAACACCCAAGAGAATCTAGAATATTCATCAGTAACCACTAGACAGTATGAGTGCCCAGAGATACTTTTGACGCTTATTGGGCCAAAAAGATCCATATGAAGGAGTTCCAACGGAATATCAATTGAGTGGAAACTCTTAGACTTGTGGGACCTTTTTATCTGCTTTCCGGCTTTGCACTTCACACATGAATCAGGGAGACGAAAACTTCTCAGATTAACTCCCTCAACTAGTCTGCGGTGCACAAGCTTGTTCATGTTCCTGACATTTATGTGTCCCATCCGTCTATGCCATAAGACAGTATCACGTTCGGATGCCTTGGACACGAAACATGTCGCCGTTGGAGACGTTGACCCTGCCTTAGCCATATCCAGAATGTAAAGATCACTCTGGCGTGCAGCTGACATTAAAACCTTGTCTTCAGGAAAGTTGAAATCCTTAGGCAAGATGTGGCAATCTCGGTCGTCAAACATAACTTTGAAACCTTTGTCGCAGATTTGACTTATCGACAACAGGTTGTTCTCCAACTCTTTGATGAAATTTACTTTCTCAAACGAAATTCGCCCATTAGACACCATTCCTTGGGCCGTGATATAACCTCCTTGATTTCCTGCAAAGGAAACTGCACCTCCTTTTATTTGTCTGACACTTGAAAGGAGATTCATGTTTCCAGTCATGTGCCTGGAAGCTCCTGAGTCTATGATCCACATGTTGAATCTTGGATCATATAGAGCAACCTGCACACAAAAACAAAAGGTTTAAATATCATTGGAAACCCAAGCCCTTAAGGTCTTGGGTTTTCCATCTTCATCACGAATGAACAATTCAATCCATTTACCCTCATTAACACTGTTTTCAGATTTGACGTTGTTATCAACAGTGTTAGTTTTCTTAGGTTTCCAAAAGTCAGTCTTCTTCTCAGCATGTTTGAGATAGCTGGTTGAAGACTGAGTTTCACTTGTCGAAGTGGAAATACTTGGATCTGAGGGGTTTGGGGATTGGTGTGGTGAGGTTGGCTGAGGTTTCCGAGGAGAAACCGACCTCGGTGTGTGAAACCGTTCTTGACCTTGAATGTCAATGGTCGGTCGCCTCCTAGGAGGTGACTTGACATACCTCGGATCCGGAGTCGATATGTACTGCTTAGGATCCGTGTACTTATAGCAAAATCTTGCTATATGCCCTACCTCTCCACACGAAAAACAGTAGTTTCTCCCCCTTTGACTTGGTGGAGAGAAATAACTCTGGTTTTGTCTGTTATCATAGTACCCCCTGGATTTGACATTTTGGGGTGAAGTTTGTCTAGGAGGGTGTTTTGGGAAATTATGTTTTTCATTAACGTTACCCTCCTTTACAAACTGGGTACTATGTTCCACATAGACTTTCTCAGATTTAGGATTAAACTTTTTCTTCTGAGAACTTCTTGTTGTTGTTGCCTTTGACTTAGATGGTGGTGGGCCCGATTTAGTTGTGGAACCTAAGTCTGTGGCATCAACATTTTGGTTGGACTCAGGAGCCGGGTCAATGACTTCTTTACCCTTAGACTTAGAAATTTGGTTTGTGTCCTCGGGTATATAATCATTTGATTCATCATCCGGCACAGCTCCTGGTGTGCTTGAAAATTGATTCAGGATCGGGGGTGGGACATTGTTATATCCCACGCCTCTTTCCTTTTTGCCTCGGAACTCGGGAATGATGTGTTCTAATAAATAAGATGAATTTGAGTAACTTTTTAATTTGAAATTCAATGATTCAAAATCAGCTTTCAAGTTTTCCAATTCTTTTTTCAAAACATTATTCTTATTTATGTGAAAATTGATAGAGTCTTGTTGATTCAGAACACATATTTCAAGTTCCTTGTTCTGACGCTTAAGGCTATCAATCTTTTCTTTAAAAACAGACTCTTTCTGCTTCCAAGCCTTATTCTGTGCAAGCGCGTCAGTCAGTTCCATTAAAGATCTTGAGGCTGCTTGTTTGTAAGCCTCGAGATCTTCAATTCTCTCTTTTAGAGATTGAATTTCTTGTTCATACAATTCACATTTTAAACATTTAACATTTTCTGGTTTGGGAGTTGATGGGTTAGAACTTACCTTGGCATTTGATGTCTCTGCCATGAATGCAAAGCAAAGATTCCCAGCTTTTTCCAGAAACGATGCAGAAGTTGCTTTAGACTCTACTTCGTTGACTTCTTCAACTTTAGCAGCCTCTGCGGGAATTGTCGAACATGGAGATGTTTGAGGAACATTTGACTCTTTTTCGTGATCCTCCTTAATCTCCAAAGATACCACTTCAACCTCAGGTTCTCCTTCATGGACTTCAGCAGCTGGTTCATCGACAATATATTCTTCATTGGTCGAGGAAACAACAGACTCTGTTTCAGAGTTTTCATCTACTACTGTGACATCAGCCATGTTGATGCTCAAGTTCCATGTCTCGCCTTCATCCCCTTGAACTGCAAGAGCAGTTTCGTTGTTGATGTCGACGTTGTTTGCTGCGGTTTGATTTTGAGGGACCAGTTGTCTCTCAAGGTTGACAGTTGCAGCTGCTGCAGCAGGAGTGGATGATGATGAAGTGGTTCGGAAGGGATATTGGTGACCTTCCCTTCTTGGCTTCGAGCACTCCTTGGCAAAGTGACCAAGTTCGCCACAGTTGTAGCATTTTACTTTGCTTTTATCAAAGCCGAACTTGGATTTGTTGTTTATTGAGAGGGCCTGACCTGTTTTCTTCGTCCACTTTCTGGCCCTTCGGAACGCACTGCCAAGAGCCCACATAATGTCTATGCGTTCCATATCATCTTCGTCAAGCTGTTCATAGTCATCGCTGTCCAGATGACTATTTCCTAGCTTACCCGCCACCATTAAACTGTAGGACTCAATTATCGTGCCTAGAGTTGCCATGTGTTCTTTGGCAACCTCCACTGTTACTGTTCCCAAGCCTTCAGTATTCAACGTTGCTTTCTCCGTTGACTTGGGTCCGGAGTTAGTACTTGAGTTTCCAGAAGTTGATAGTGGGACGGAAGATCTCGTTTCAGTCCCCTTTGATTGATTTGACGTTGAGGAGACAAAAGCAGTCTTCATCGGAGCATGATCAGTTGAATCTGACAAAGGAGGTTTTGACATGTAAAGTGATTTGTCAGAAGTTGATCTCGGTTTTCTGGAAGAGGCTCTTAGTTCAGCCTCTTCGTGTCTGATTTCTTTAATAAAATCAGACAGGAGAATCGTCTCCAGCTGATGACTTCTTCTCATTACTGTCAGGAAGGTGCTCCAGCTAGGTGGAAGTCCTTGTGCAAGACATCTAACTTTCTCAGTCCCTGTAGTTTTGACGTTATAGGACTTGAGTTCTGACATTAGATGGTAAAATCTCGACAGTAACGACTCAATATCTTCTCCCGACTCTGGACTAAACAGATCAAATTCACGCTTGAGCTCCCGTGCGTGAATTTCTCTAAGGGAATCAGATCCTTCACATCGGTCAACCAGTGCGTTCCAAAGAGTTGACGCTGTAGTAAACTGGTTAAACTGATGAAAAAGATCAGTGGAGAGTGCTTGTGATAGTAAGGAGAAGGCTTTCTTCTCAGCATCGAAGGCTATCTTTTGTTCTTCAGATAGCCTAAAGTAGCTCAACGACTCACCATCATCATTCGTTGGATGCACCCAACTTGTCTGGACAGCTTCCCAAAGTCCAGGATTTACACCTGTTATATGAATTTGAAATCTTGTCTTCCAGGTTGTAAATTCGTTTAAAGTCATTAGCTTTGGTGGCTTGTTATAGCTTCCCGATTCAGAATCACTTTCGAGAATCGATTGAATCCTCTTGTTGGTACTCGAACTTGAAGCCATTTTTGATCCTTTGGTTAACTTTGAACTGTTGATCGAATGAGTCTGGTTCGATCGGACGAGTGCCTTATTCGATCGAATATGTTCTGATTCGATCGAATGTCTCTCTGGAAAACCGAACTGATCTTCTGAAAGTTATTCGATCGAATGTGTAACTGGTTCGATCGAATGGGTTAACAGATTCGATCGATTGAGTGTATGGTTTGATCGAACGGGTTCTGACAGTCGAATAAGACAGTGATCGAATGGACGGATCGAATGTGTGACTTATTCGATCAACTGGAGACTGGTTCGATCGAATGAACGAATCTGGTTCGATCGAATGAACTTGGAGTATTTCTAGGCGGGAAAAACTGATTCGGTCCAAGTTCAAACTGGTTCGATCGAATAGGAGGGCTATTCGATCGAATGAGTTCCAAAAATAGACTGGTTCGATCGGAAAATCTGGAAATTCCAAAATTAGGAGATTTTGACGGATTTTCGAATTTTGAACCACAAACACGAATCTTAGAAGATCAAGGAGCAAAGTAAGATCAAAATGAGACTTTTAACACAAAAACAGATGAACACCAACCAAAAAACGGATCAAACACACCAAAAACACGAAGAACACGAAGAACGCGAAGAACGTTCTTGACGAAACTCGAACTTTTAACACACTTTTCCAAGATCAAAACACCAAAATATGACAATTTTAACAGTTTTTGACAAGAACACGACGAACACCAAGATCAAAAACACCAAAAATTCGGAATTTTCCGGCAAAAATAACGATTTTCGCGAGAAAAACACGAATTTCACCACGAATCTAACGTGAATCAAGAACCAAAGGCTCTGATACCACTTTGTCGGACCGGTGCGGGACACGGTTTCCCAACGATTCACGGGGCAACGTGTTAGAGTGCGGAATCCTCTAACACGGCGATTCGGTGGCGATCAACGACGCACGGTAACGATTCCTAAGACGGTTTGACACCTAGGGACGGAGGAAAGGACCGACACGTGAAGAACGGGCAGAGAGTATTTCAGCAGAGTGGTGGTTCGTGACTGTGTGTAGAATGTGTGCAATATTGTGAAATTTCCTAAGTTTCGTTTATATATCGAAAACTGGTTCGATCGAATGAGTCTCTCATTCGATCGAACGAGACCTGGTTCGATCGAATCAGTCACTGATTCGATCGAATCAGTTTCTTTTGACATTTTCAGTCCGTTAACTTAGTTTCACGATCGTTATCTTCATATCGAACCATCCTGATAGAACTGGGGACATACACATGACATTTCATGTCCTAACAGAACCGGGTTATGTTTTGCGATCTAGTGTGGTTTTTTATTTATGACTGCGTTTTTTATTTATTTTCGTCATTGTGTCTTTTTTGTCTTTTTTGTCTCTATTTATATATAATATAAATAGAGTGTAAAAAATGAATACTTATTTATTTATGACATATATTATGGTCAATTAAGATCTTGGTTTAGAAGACAAAAAAATTATGATATTTAATAACAAAGTGACACATGACACAATTAATTTTATTATTGAAGAGTAGGATTTGAATTTTGTTTAATTTAAAATATAAATTTTATTAATTGATTTTTAAAAGAAAGTAACACAGAATACACATTAAACCCTTTTTATGTTGTTGTTGTTGTCGCCGCCGCCGCCGTCGTCGTCCTCAAAGTTTACTAACAACTTGACTGAAAAAAACGACTTTATTTTAAACATCTTCACTTCTTCGAACATTTTTCAAAATCTTCACCATGTTCTTACTTGTCTTCGTCTTCTTCATCCGATAGGTCAGAAGATAGTCCTTCCTCCACCTCTGGCTCGTGAATCGGTTGTTCAAGTGGTATTTTTTCTTTGAAGTTTTCTTTGTTTTATATACCATCCACCGCGCCCAAATGATTCTTTCGGAAAATGCACATCTCTAACGACTCTGAAGTGAGTTTTGTTTTTTGCATCAGTAATACCCTCCCGCTAAGAGATAAAACCGATTCCGAAGCTACCATGGAAGTTTGGACACTTAGAAAATTATAGGACATGGCGGAAAGAATAAGATATTAGTTGGGTTTTATATTTTAGACTGACGATCGAGTTATTATATGGGTGAAAAATATATAATGTTTTATTAATATTTCTTTGGTCTCAACTAAGGGTGGATTACTTGAAAACCAAGGCATGGACTAGTAGTATAAATAGATAATTTGGTCATCTCTATTAGACCATGTGTTTTGATTAGAGAGTTTCCCCCCGGGAGGAGCTCTCCCAGGGTGACCGAGTGTTTATGATTATGTATGTATGTATGTATGTATGTATGTATGTATGTATGTATGAGCGTTCTTCATGTAAATCATTCAGTTAATGGAATCTTGCTACTACATCTATCTATTTGTGTTTCTATTGCAATTGTTCATCATATTATTGATTTTTAATCGAATCGAACTCTACATATCCGTCCATAGATCTTTCAAGAGTGAATACATGTTGTAGATCGGTCCCAGATCCAAGCTCGTTTATCACCGTTTCACACGCTTCCGCATCGAGGCTCGGTTTTCACAATTGATATGGGTTATTGTATCACTTAGACTAACGCTTAATTTGATTCAATTCTCTCTTGAATCTGCCATGGACGTTAAACTTTAAGTTCGTTGATCTTTTGTAAGATTTTTCAAGTATCTAGATGAAATGTGATGATTCGAAAGTGATTTACGTGAGTTGATGCTTGAGTTGATGATTAGTTCGGAGATTCGACATCAATTTCACGTTGATGGTGATTGGTATGGGCTACTGTATAAACGTTTGTATGTATGTATGTATGTATGTATGTATGTATGTATGAGCGTTCTTCATATGTAAATAATTCGGTTAATGGAATCATACAACTACATCTATCTATTTGTGTTTTGATTGCAATTATTCATCCTATTATTGATTGTTAATCAAATCGAACTCTACATATCCGTTCATAGATATTTGAAGAGTGAATACTTGTTGTAGATCGGTCCCAAATCCGAGCTCGTTTATCACTATTTCACATGCTTCCGCGTCGAGGCTCGGTTTTCACATATTCGTTTTTCTTTCCTTTCCACCAAACCAAAACATCAAGGTTGCGAATGTCTTCGACTGAAACCCCCTTCAACGTAGTTTGCTCCACTATACCGACAAAGTTCACTTGTTGGTTTGTTTCCCCTTTGTCACTTAGCCATTGATTAACGAACAACATTTATCATTGTTATAAGCTTGTCCTTATCGGGCCTACTTGTAATCGTTTCCCGCACAATCTTTGCCTTTGAGCTTGGCCTATGCAAGTGGAAATAACGATCATAAAGTTTTTGTAAGGATTTGTTGATATCTTCCTTCGCTTTACTCAACAAAATTGAGTTGATCTTATGCATGTCCAAGTTGTCATAAATTTCTTCAATCAATGCCTCAAATTCAGGAACATTTGAATAGGGGTTTAAAGCGGTGGTGCATGTAAACGTAGGGGTATATCTTCAAAATATTTTCTAAAGTTTTCTTTTATTGGTACCACCATACTTCAAAAAAGTTCATTCTTATCTTCAAAAATTTAAAATTTAAAGACATATAGTATAATTCTTGCACCACACAACAACTAATAGGATAGTATACCCCCGATAATTTCATTGTTGCGGTTTTGAAAACATCAAGAAACTCAAAGAAATTTTTGTTAGTTACCCAAGAACCATCTGGAAACATATCGACATTGCAACGATCCAAAAGAATATTATGAAAGGCTTTTAATGTTTCTTTTTGGGATATAGCACGCAAGAGCATATGGTAAGTTGAATTCTACAGGTTGGAACGTCTCAGTTAGCACCTAAATATTTTATTTCCACTTATTTGCAATAAAGTTTATTTTCTTGATGTCTTCTTTTCACATTTTTTAAAATATCTTGTAACATTTATCTGAAAGAAATTTAAAACTCCATCAATGCTTTCATGCTAGAGACCGCCTCGAACTTCCAAATTAATAATATGGGCAACACATCAAGTATGAAAACTCTTTATGTAGCAAGAAATCGTATATTCTTATTATAATTTATCAACTGCTGAGGCGTTGTTTGTTGCATTATGAAACACCCTAAAGTAGAAAACAATGTTTTCGTATTATTCCATGTGGAAACTCAGGTCCCAAAAATTCTTTTTGTTTCAACATAAAACTAAGTTATGTGAACAACATAACCTACAACATATTACTTTAAAATATAAGCAATAAATAAACGAACAATTTACCGAGTCAACTACGCGTTTACAAATAAAGAATTCCATCTTGGTGATGTGTGTCCTTAATTCATTCCGAGCGCTTTACCTAATGTTTCACAACACCAAGATTAGTATTAATTATAGTTACATCTTACAAAATGCAAACATGCAAAAAATAAATTTGTAGTTTAATGAAAGTTTTCGAAATGATCCAAACCATGTCCTGCAGATTCTGCCCGGGTTCAGCATATGCTACACTAGAACTAGACAACTCATACCAGTTTACTAAAACTTGATCCCAACCATAGCTAAACCATTAGTCCATTCTAAAACCCTTTTATACATGCCATAATACATATAATAGTTATTAATATGCTTTTAACTATACACACAACTCAATTAACATATGGCCCAACACACTTGAATTAATGAACTAAATTAAAAACAAAACCGGCCAAAACTAGATACGTACCTCCCGAATTGTCATGCCAATCTTTTGTATCAACAATTTATATAATACATTTCTAGTTCAAACTTGCTAGTATTGCAAGTTCACCTCATGTCATATCCACCTTGTGGAATAACACTTTGTAAATGTCCAAGACCATGAATCTAACACCATGGTCAGGTTGAGTAGTTGCATGTATATACACGCCAACCAATTTCATCTTCATTTATCTGTAACTAAAATTAGTATAACTTCTTAATCTCAATTTATATTCATTTATAGACTTGCATAATAATCAACCGCATACGTAAATCCACCATAAGTATTATCCATACTAAAAGTGTTATGATACATGATGCCAACTAAGTTTACAAATTTAAAGGACAACCTGTATATACTTAAGGTGTAAGGATCACTTACCTTCGCCCGTAGGATCTACTTGAACTTAATGCTCCACCGGCCCTCAAGCTTCCATGATGTAACATGACTCGAAAATTTCAAGCCAACGTGACATTTAGAACACATAATGTAGAATCAAATCAACCCAACATTAGCATTCTTTCATAATATCTTTAATATACATATATAACCGTCAACAAAGTTTAACGTAGATCTTTATCCTTTATTAAACCCGCCTGACCCATTAATGTGAAAACATGGATAAACTCATTTTTGGATTATTTTCAACTCTTTGAACATACTTCAATAGGTATAACATCAGATACTACTATCTCAGTATTAAATCACAATTCTACAAACATGTGCAGTTAGTTTTATGAAACTTAACTTTATTTGTACTATTTTCTATTTAGTTGCACTATTAACTAGTTCAGAACTGAAACTGAGCATATTAATTTTTTAAAAGTCTAAAATACTAAAAGTAGACTCAAGAAGCTTTCCAAGAATATAAAATACACCCGAAACGGATAACTGGATAATTAAATGTGATATTTATAGCACCTAGCAATTTTTGGTTCATCAATTCTACACAGCTTCTGTATTTCGCGTGTTTCACACATCTACTGACCTTATTGACTCATGTTCTAAAATGTTGAAGAAACTAGACTCAACAAACTTTCCAACATATAAAATAGACCTTAAATGGATACTTGGTTAATTTTATATGAATATTATAATATAGCCTAAAATATGTGGAGAAGCTGCAAAATATTCATGTTTAAGTTCTTCCCTAATTCGACCAACCCTTTTATTATCATGGCTAAAATCAAAGTTTAACACTTATATTATGTTGGAAATGTAAGGCCCCGATCCCGGGTGCTTTACATTAGACATTGAATTTACTCATAAACACAGTTTTTATAAATTAGAGTGAATTCAAACTTTCCCGAAATATAAAAAGATCAACCATTAAATGCAAAACAATCAAATCTTGTCTTTAACCATAACATAAAACATCATATCAAAACATCATATAACTTCTTGTTCAGATGCCAACCTCTTCAGATCATGTCATGTGTCTCCCTCAAGCCAGCTGCTTAAACCTAATTGCCTGCGTGCATACTAGAAGTCAGCTAAGCTGAGTGAGTTCTAGTTAATTAGGTGATATACATTACATTCACATACTTACATATACGTATCCGAAGACACATATATCATACTTTAAATTTCTTATCTTTCTTTCATACTTACATACATACATACGTTCATACTTTCATATTATCATACTTTTATACTTTCATACTTTCCTGTTATAACTTACTCAGTACATACCATCTCAGATACTATTTTGGTCTGGTCCTTTTATCTCATATATTATTAGGGCCTGGTCCCTGTGATCCATACATCCATACAACCATACATACATTTCTTAATATCATTATTCATATAATTACATACATACTCTTAACCTTTTCTATATCATTCATATAGCATACACTTACCACTTAAGGTAAGTGTATTAACTAAACACATACGCGTATGCACACGGCCCCGAAAAACATAGCAGAGAAAAGGGGCTAGAAACTCACGTGAGTCCTGTTTCGTTCGAAATTGATTGTAACACCTCTCCGCTGAGCACGACTAACTGTTTAACAGATATAGGTGTTAATTAACTACTCTCTATCTAAGTCTCATTACTCAGGTCATCAAGCTAATATGACCTAAGGCCAAATGAATCGAGTCAAGTTTCCCAAGCAAATCGAGTCGAGTTTCCCAAGAAAATCTAGTCCAATTTCCAAACGGATTGAGTCGAGTTTTCCAAACCGAATCGAGTCAAATTTCCAAACGAATCGAGTTGACATTCCAAGCGAATCAAGTAGAATTTCCAAATTAATCGAATGGAATTCTGGCAATCCTAACAATCGAATTTTCATAAATTCGATTTGAACCGGTCTTTCCTACTCTTTCATTATAAACGTTTTCTTTCAACCCCTTATGATCCGTTTCGCCGATATAACGATTCTGGGCCTTAACAATCTTAACCACTTGTTTCATACAAGGTCAGAATGCCACCTATTCATCCCAAACTATCCCAAAAACATTTTTAACACATAGTTTATGTCTTTCTTACATGTTAAGGTCCGATTTACTATTCTACCAAGTTTCATGGAAAACCGACGTGATTTACTTATCCTTTTCTCAAATCGAACCTTACTCGATTAACCCGAACCAAGCTAACTAACCCATTTACAAACAAGTACATTACTTTATTAATAATGATGACCCGATATATAACTCTACCAAGTTCATGCAAATCCGCACATGAAAACTAAACATATTTTTAATAAAAACGTACCTCTTAGGTTTCTGTTCGAAATAAATCGAGAAGCCCAAAACCATATCAAAAGAACTCGTATTGAGTGATTCAACTGGCCACGTGACCGGGTCTTCGATCTCTACTAAAGACGCCCACTTCCGCTACCGGAATCCGTCACTACAGTTGAGGAAAAACCCAAACAGTGGCCGGAAAATTCACTTTTCCACTGTTACGTTTTCCTTGATAAAACTTAACTTGCCTACCTTTGAATGAAGATCCAACTTATGAAAATCTTCATTTAAATTCTATGAACACCTTGTTAAAATTTGAGATTGATCCTACGGTTAGATCACCGGAAATCGTCAGGTCTTTATGTGTTGCTCACTCAAAAACGGGATTTTGGTGAAGGAGGTTAGAGTGGAAAATGATTATAAATGAGATGGTGGCTACTCTTACAAGATAGGGGTAGGTTTTCATGTTTAGATTTTCATCTTATGACACTTAACTGTAGGTTCCCGGACAGATCTTACACGGGATATCGCTATCTACGTAGGTGCGGAATCCCTGCGTAGGTAGTTACGAGCGTAGAATACGTAAAACAATCACACGCGATACAAACGAACACGTTATATAATATAACTTGAAACACGTCTATTACAGACTCTATCTCTCGTCTATAGACTTACTGAATTACACGTGATTAACCAAAACTGTTCTCTTAACCGTAAACCCGTAGGCTATATAAATACACGACAACTTCGCCTCAGGCGAAGTTGTCAGTAACTTCGCTCGTTGAACAAGTTCGCCTAGGCGAACTTGTCGACAACTTCGCTTGTTCAACAAGTTCGCCTAAGCGAACTTGTTGACAACTTCGCTTACATACATAAACATAAACTTAAACATAATTACATTACAGACTCGATTACAAACGCTAGACTATGAACTACTGACATTTATGTACCAACAGACTCCCCCTTGGCAGTAGCTTCATATCTTGATCTTCAAAGCTTGTGTCTTGTAATCTCTCGTCTTCTCTCTTCATCTCTTCAAGCATGCACTCCCTGTCTAACACATACAGAAACCAACTTCTGGTACTTCTTAGCTTCCTCTTTCCAAGCAGGAATGTAGAAAATCTTCTTAGCATGTAGTACCTGCAAGTCAGCTTGAGACAGATTGACTAAGTGCATAGGATCATACACTCTCATGATCTCTTGCTCATCTTCATCCTCCATGACCGCTTCAGCAGTTTCACAATCCACGTACCACCACTTCAAGTCTTTCAAGACATTCTTGGGCATCACCTTCATCGGCACTTCTTTTAAATGACGGACTGGTTTATACTTCATAACCATCCATGGTTTGCCGTCTGCCCTCATCCCTCTATCTTTGTCTTCTACTAATTTCCCTTTCTGAGGCTTCAGAAGTTCAAACTTTTTATCTTTAATGGCCTCCTTCCAAACAATTTTCCCAATTACTCTCGCCATGTTATCATCACTTCTGTTTATCAGCCCCAGTCTTGCTAAGTCTTTCACCTCACACTCCGGTAAGGTATTCAGGGATCTTAACATCTTCTTGAAGTACTGAATGCCGTCGTAACGTTTGATCACAAATAGTTTCAACTCTTCATCGTACAACCAGCATATGATTCCCTTCTTTGATTCTGCATATCCCTTTATATTATACGACTTTTTGAACATCGTCGGTACTGCTGGCTTCTTCGTCTTTACAAACCACTGAGCGCAGCCTTCCTTCCAGTTTGGCTGATCTTCCCACTCAGTGTTGTTAACCACAGCATCTTCACATATAGTCGACTGTTCAACCACAGGGATCTCATGCTCTACATTTTCTTCAACAATCTCTCCTTCTTCTATCACATTCTCAACCACAATTTCTGCACCAATCTTTTCAATCTCATCGATTGGCAGAACATCATCTTCATTTATCAACTCATCATCCTCTAACATATCGTCTATCTCTTTCAGCGCATCAATCATATCATCAACAATCTCAACATCTTCAACCACATCCACATCATCACCAACAGCAACCACATCCACATCACCACCAGCGGCAGACTCCCCCTCAGCTGTGGAAGCACCAAGAGCTATAGTAGTTCTTGGCAACTCACCACCTGCATCTTTCGATGCATTGGGATCATCGTCTCGGTCTTCTCTTCTTTTGGTCCTCATCTCATCTTCTCTACAGCTCATCTCCCCCTGAGATGCCAAGAACACCTTCAAGGCATCTATAACTTTCCCGTGCTCAACCAGGAGGGATGCCTGCAGTTGATTTGCTTCCACTAGGCTTTGAATAGTCTTGGACTGCTCAGCTACAATCCGCTCTAGTGAAGCTATTCGTTCCGAGTCTGAAGTGGGCGTGACCGCAGGTGGTACCGTACCCGATAACCCTGCAGTAGTGGTGACCGTAGACTCGACAAATCGTGCTACTACCACCGATGATGTAAACGTTTGAGGTGGTAGAGACACAATTGCTGGAGTCGACGTCTGGACGGCCGTGATCGATGGAATGTCAGCCGACGATGTAGCCACTACGGGAACAACCGTAGCGCTTGTACTCGATACCTGCACAGATGTAGGAACAATGGACATACCAGATAGGGCAGGTGGAGCAAAACGTACCAACCGTGAAGTCTCTCCAGCTCCTACACCCATACCTGTCCTTTTCCTTCGTGAACGCTTTCTCACCAGCTGCACAGCTTCTTCTTCATCATCTTCCTCGTCGTCGTCGTCAACAGTTCTCTTTTGTTTACCAACCGTTCTCTCATGCGTTACCATCATCCTTCTAGCCTCTTCCATCACATCATTAAAATCAGCTTGTGGACCCGAGACTTGAATATTCTCTTGTGGATCAACTCGGTCCATATCAAACAATCCTTGCCCGCCGATCATGGCGTCAAGGTCAATCTCTGCAGCTGACATAGCAGCAGATACAGCAGGCGCAGCTGATACAGCCTGGGGTGCTGCCGCCTGTTGAGGTCTTGGGTCTCTGAACTCGTCCCCTGCCGCAGGCACATACTCCGGGTTTATAAGGTACCCAAAGAGCGGAGTATGCCTGGGACGCAGCTCAGGCTTGCTTCGTGCGCTGGAAGTGCGACACTGTGCAAAGATACGTTTTGTCACACTTTCCACGTATCGAATAGGGCGTCGTTGAGGCAGCGTCGGAGCCACATGATTGAAAATCATCTGTAGGAATCGTGGATACATTGTAAACCGCTCACGCGCCACAGCCCTTCGTTGCCTATCGATCTCGTAAAAGATCATCTGGCTGAAAGAATATCTTTTATTATAAGTCAACGCAGTCATAGCAGACTGCATTGTCGCACCCATACCATCAGTGCCTGCCTTCCGTCCTGACATACATACGATCATGACGTGCATAAGGAAGCGCCACTGATCTAAAAGGAATCCCTTCCTCCGTTGTGTGTCCCCTAAGGGACCAGAATACCCCATCCTGAGGAACGCCCCATCACGGAATGGCGCAACAAACTCCGTTGGGTCATCCCTCGTCTCTTCACCAAACCGCAACGCCACCCGTATTTGTTCAGAAGAAAACTGAACAACTTGACTGTTTACGGTGGCTCGCATAACCGGGGGCTCAACCCGGCAATCGTACTCTACCGTCTGCCAAAAGTCTTCAATATTCGGTAGGGAAATAGGCAGGGTAGTGGTTATTGCATGATATATCCTTGAGCGCAGGAGAAAAGTAATTATCTCCCTGTAGTCCTCCACGCCCTTTGCATCTGGGTCAAGTGTTATGAACTGGTTATGAGCTGGGAAGAATTGTCTGTGATCATCACCGTCATCACCTGCACCTCCTGCACTTCCAACAGCAGCCATATCTGCACTAAACGAACCAAATTAGATAAACGTTAAAGTGTTACACAAGTTCGCTTGATTACCAGGAGCGAAGTTGTGATCAAACCTGTATAGGCGAAGTTAAAGGTGAGGCGAAGTTGGGAACAACTTCGCTTCATCTTTAAGTTCGTCTAATTAATTTTAAGTAAAAAGGTCTAGGCGAAGTTAAAGTTAACTTCGCCTCATCACAACATCGCCTCAGGCGAAGATAAGGGTTAGGCGAAATTAAGCCTCAGGCGAAGTTGCGGATAACTTCTCCTCAGGCGAAATTAATCGTCAGGCGAAGTTGCGGATAACTTCGCCGAAACCCTAACTTCGCCTGAACTGAATCGGCGACTGTTAGTATTCCAAACATCCGGAAATCCGATTATGTACCAACATTAACCCCCTCATACTTTAGATAATTACATTTATCTTCTATAATTTAATTAAACCCGATTCATTTAAAAACCAACGAAACGTGGGATGTTACAAGTCTACCCACCTTATAAGAGTTTCGTCCTCGAAACCTGCCTAGTCCTTGTAAAAGGAATACAATCTGTATTCACTTTCTTTCTTGAACCGTCTGAGCTTCCTAGGTTATCGGTCTATCATTTGTCTCATAATCATCGAGTGATCTTCATTTGTTTTAGCTGTCCAGGGTAGGTTGTATATGAAGTCCTCGACGATACACTTCCTTATATAGACTTAGCAAGTCCCCATCATTTTCTTAAGCATGATTTTCTTTTTTGTCCTTTAAATAGAAACATTGCACTTACTATCATAACACTTTGCACCGAATGACCCTTCTGTCTAATAACAACCTTTAGCAAATATACTGGTTTGCAATACGTTTAAACATATTAATTCCACATAAGGAAGCCTTTCCAGTTTCTACTTAAGGATTACTCCCTGAAATCCCTTTGCATATTCTTTAAGATAGAACACCTCTTTCAATCCTTGAGCACAATCGTGACATAATTTGATGGAGAACTTCTTCAATCACAATTTAATTCTCCTTCCATTTTTAGCACTCTACTAACATGGGGTTCATGAGTTGTAGTTTTTCAATGTAGCTTGATCATGAAGTCCATGCTGATACATTTCTTTTTTACTAATCAAGTCTTGTCTTGTCCTATGAATCCATTGTTGTCAGCTGTTGCATATTAGGTTGCCTGATATATCATAACTATTTATCTTAACCAGCTTTCTCTCCAGGCATGCACTGACCATTTTATGGACATTTGTAACCTTATTCTATCATTATCGTTCTAGATGACTTCCCTCTCATGATAACATGATCCAGTCACTACACTAATCATCCTTTTTAAGGCTCAATTCAAATAAACATAAGTCTAAACCATCTCTACGCCTTCCTTTCATGTATTTTCAACTTTTGTCCTTGATTTCTTGCATCCTCTTGTTGTGTTTCTGCGGCTCCACCTTTGTATTACTTGCGGTTGTTGCTATCTGCATAGGAAAAATATCATGTCCACCCACAGTTTGTCACATACCATGAACTCATCATCAATGGACGTCTACTTAAGGGTTTCACTTTCATCAGTATCTGCCTTCATTAAAATCAAACTTTTTTCTGTCGAAACCTCAATGTAAACCGACTATCTAGACTTATGAGCTTAATCTAGGATCTGTCCTCAAAGATCTCCATGACGTGGAATCCTTAGGCAGCCATATATGATTTTCACATCATAAGCATTATCTTCCAAATCCCGGTGTAACCCAAAATATTCATTCCCTTTTCATCTTTCTCTCATCCTTTATAACTTCTATCGCGCCTCTCGGATCTCGCTCATGAAATCCGAAGTGCTAAATACTTTATACAAATTAATTGTCGCGATAACCTCTTCATCTTTACGACTTAGTTTGTCAGCGACCACATTATTCTCACTAGGGTAATACTTTATTTCACAATCATAATCTTTTATCAGTCTTAACCATATTCTTGCCTCATATTCAGTTCTTTCTGCTTGAAGAAATATCCGAACTCTTATGATTTGTATAAATGGTACACTTTGAAAACTTAGCATGCAGTTTCTCTTTCTTTAGCGTCTTCAACAATTCCCTTCACTGTTTAGCATGGTCAGATTAATTCCTTGAATAAATAAAATTTCTCGTCAATAAAGGCAATGGCAGATTTTTCCAACATCGGATATCATAACCTATTCATCATAACCAGATATGCTGCTAGAGCATTCGTCAATCCAAATGATATCACGAGAAACTCGTAGTTTCCATATCGTGTTCGAAATGTTTTTTTTGAGATGTCTGCCTCTTTTACTTTCAACTAGGGATGTCAATTTATACACGAGACACGAATACACGACATGTACCTACACGACTTTAACAGGTAACGTGTAAGGCCTTAACAAGTTTCATGTACTAAACAGGTAGACACAAATTGACCTAGTAATTTTCGTGTCTAAATAGGTAGTATACATGTCTACCTATTAAGTACCTGATTAGATCTATATATATATATATACACACACACACACACTAGTAGGTGTGCCCGGGTGTTGTGCCGAGGACGCCATGAGGATTTGATCAGTATAATGAAGTCTAAACAGTTTAACATAAGATTCAACAATTTAAAAGTGCACACCCCTATTTCAAGTGTTAATGTTTCAATAAACTATCCAATAATCTATTACTACATGTCTTGACAACCTTCAGTATATACAAAACAAATGTTTAGTGTCACTTTCATTTAAACATGCCATTCACCATTAAATAAGGAGGGAAATTGTTTAGACACTAAAACCATTACACCTATAATTATATAGATTCAAAAGTATTGAGGTCTTGCATAATCCGAGGTCAGTGGCATTCCCATTCGAAATTTCCGTTTAATTTGACAAAATGGCAACTCAACCTGTAACCTTTGTTACACCACTTTGGTAGGCGAATCGAATTGTTTTCATAAAAGTTGAGGTGTAAGCATCCTTTATCCATATAGTTTAAAACAACTAAGATAAATAGTTGTATACATAATATTTTGTAATAACTGTAACAACTAATCAGTTGACTCACTGTGAACTCGGTAACTTAATATCTCCAAAAAGTCCTTGTACATCTCAAGAACAAACACAACATAAGTTGACTTTCCATCCACGTATCCCCAACCATCTTGTTCGGCAACCGTTAATAACTCGGCAAATGATTAATCACGTCTTTCAACTTCCACTAAAGTTTCAGCAAGTTCAAGCCCCCGTAAAAAAAGTCAACCCGTGTGAACATAATTTTGACCCATTTATTTAAAACAATGGATCGATTAGGTTATGGTTTTCTCAAATAGGTAAATAAAAAATAGCTAGGATGGGTAAACAATATTTGTTTGAGTTAAATACGGTTTTAGTTCATGTGGTTTGACCTAAATAACCTTTTTAGTCTTATTAGTTTAAAATGTAAATTTCTCTTTTTTCAGTCCAGTAGTTTCATTTTCGTATCAGTTAAAGATGTTAATTTTTTATTAAAAGACGAAAATACCCTTTGATTGTTATGTTACTTGATCAAAATATTAAAATTGTTTAAATTGACTAACACATATAATCCAAGAGTATTTTTGCCTTTTAATAAGAAAGTTAACAGACAATTTGAATGAGATTAGCATCATAGCGTCCTTGGCTTTAATTGATATGAAAATAAATCACTGAACTGAAAACATCAAAAGTAAACTACTGGACTAAAAGGGTTATTATGGTCAAACCACATGGATTAAAACCGTTTTTGATTCTAAATATTTTGAAATCAAAACAAACTAATTTACTATCATTACAAAGAGTGGGTCATATAAATTTAAGAAAAACCATAGCAAACCTGTGTACCGAACCGTTTATTCAAGGCTTCATTCCAAATATTAGCCGCATATGCAAACTGCATTTCCCTCAAAGTCATAACATATGCAACCTGCAACACACAATCATTTAACACTCTAAAACTGATAATTATGATCGATTAAACTTTGAAATTAAATGTTTAAAGTAACGTGGTACCAAATTAGCATCCGAAAGCAGTTTTAAAAAGGAATAAACATGGTCTTACATGGAAATATATGAAGTTCAACATAATCAAGTGGCACATCAGGAAATAAATGCTTTGAGTCAAGTAAGCTTGTCAATGGGCCATAACAAATATGTATACTAAAAAAAGTGTTTTACAAGTCAGGGAAACTGGTCAAAGGGCCGAATCAAGTATGTATTCTTTAAAGCAAATTTAAAAAATAAGTGTATTACGACTCATGCAAACTAACATGCCAAATCAAATATAGGCATTAGAAATTTATCAAAATCAAATACAGTGCAACACAGAGCATATATGTAGTAAAAAAAAGTTGATATCTATTACCAAATAACATATGCAAGTTTTTTAATAACATTAACATGAGACTTTCCCTTTACAGTGATATTCAACATAAACAACCCTAAGCACTATGCTTTCCTTTAACGAAAGTTCCCAGTGGTTTCATAAACGACAATCTAATATGATCAATAGTATATGGAAACAAAGATCTTTATACTATTATCCCATGTTAACACTCTAAAATCGTAAACTCACCAAGTCTAGAATCATTTTTTTCTTTTCAAAAATCAATTAAAAAAGAGTACAAATTTGGAACCTTAGAAAGAGTGGTCAAAATCACATTAATCGTCAGATTTCTTTAGCATATCTAACATTTTTTTTATTAAGGAAAACGTGAATATTAGTTAGTATTGTTGAGAACTTACGTTGACTCCGACAAAGAAGTAAACACATATTAGTTAATGGGTCATTTTCCAACAAAATACATAAATTTACTTGAAAACAAGTTGGTCAAACTTTTTTAACGGGTCCAAAGTGTTGCGTTTAACATATCAATTTCTAACATATAAGTAGATAATACCTAACGAGACGATTTCAAACAAAACTAAAATTATTAATATATCCGTGTTAACTTTTAATAATACAATTAATTTACAAATTAAAACCCATGAATACATAAATTTATTTTAAAATAAACACGTTGATATTAGTAAATGGGTGAAACCGATAGATATGTAAACATTAATCTATTCATAATAACAAGGTTAGTTCATAAACCCACATATCTTTTTGATTACAAGGGGTTTATTGTTTTTCCTAATTACCCTTAACATTATCATCTGTGGCTTCATTTTAAGAGACCAAGTCAAAATTTAGAGCTTAGGTTTAAGATTAGGACTGATATTACAAAACCTAACCGGACAGTGACCCTCGATTCATCATTGACTTTGTTAACGAAAAGTCAACTTCATCTCAGATCATGGAGAAAAGAAGTTTAAAGCCATTAATGGAAGTAATATTAAAGTTTAAGTTATAAATAGAAGCTTCAGTATTGTTCTAACAAAGTAACTTCATATTACTTTCTAACTATTTTAAACAACTTCAACATTAGTGTTGTTGTTATCACAAAATCATCATGAAACTAAGTTTCATTATAGTTGTTCCTTATGTATGGAAGTTGCAACTATAGTAAAATCAAACATAGCCATCACTTTCAGTTTCTTTAAATTATGATGTTTTCTAAAAAAAAATACTAATCAAGAAGGCATTATGTTTCTACATTATAAGTGCCTGAATGGTGAGCTTAAGATAGTTATTAATAGCATAAAGGATCGATGGACCATGTTTACAGCTAGTGATCGGCAGAGGTCAAAGTGAACCGATGGTCTATGGCCAACAGACCACTTTTCAAAACCGACTTGGGTAATTTATTCTTTTAAATTAGACGGTAATTACAACAAAAACAAAAATAGATAAGAGTATCTTATTAACGGCTTGAGCAAATGTCAACCTTTTTCTAGGATCCTTGTTAAATAGCCTTTTGACACAATATTTGTCCTTTGACAATAGCGTGGGCCATGACACTTCACCTAAACATAGATTTGGTTTTAAATTGCGCAAGAAATCATGGGTTCAACTTTAGCAAAAAATGAGTGACTCCTGATCGAATCGCTCAAATCTGACAATACCTCTTAACCCCTCAAATCATGGGTTCAGATTTAGCAAAAAATCATGGGTTCAGCTTTAGTGAAATTGGTAAAACCCAAATCACCATTCTGGAACTTGTTTAAGAGACTCCTGATCGAATCGCTCAAATCCGACAATGCCTCTTAACCCCTCGTAGCCGACAAAAGAGTTACTCTGATAACAGACGAAGACCTCTTGAGTTTAATGTTGGTGACTGTGTCCTTCTCAAGGTATCCACTTGGAAAGGTGTTGTTCATTTTAGCAAGAAAGGCAAACTATATCCTTGTTTTGTTAGACCTTTCAAGATTCTTGCACGTGTCGGTAGTGTTGTTTACACTCTTGAACTTTCGTAAGAACTTTCTGACGTCCATACGATGTTTCATATTTCAAATATGAAGAAATGTCTTGTTGAGGGAAATCTCCACATACCACTCGACGAAGTGCGTATCGATGAAACAATGCATTTTGTCAAAAAACCTGTGGAAATCATGGATCGCAAAGACATGGAAACCAAAAGTAGTCGTATACCTTTGGTAAAGGTTCGTTGGGAATCCAAGCGTGGTGATGAATTCAGTTGGAACGAGAAGATCAAATGTGAACAAAGTATCCTCATCTTTTTGTTACAGATTCTTCTACTTAATTTCAGGACGAGATTCTCAAAAGTGGGGAATACTGTGACATTTGTCAATTTTTCATACTCGTATTTGTATTTGTATTTGTTAAACCGACCCGTTTTGTCGTTTCAATGTATTTGTTGTTGTAATTTATCAGTTTATATCAATTTAAAAGATTTAAAGTTCGTATCCGTTCATTTTCTATTCATATTGTACAATTACGAATCTCTGAGCCTTAAAAGTTTATAAAATAATCATATTTCAAACTATACGGGTTTAAAACGCAATAAATCCAGAGATACTAAATATATTAAGTTTTAATCAAGTTATCGGTTTTTATAAAGTTTAAGGTTCAAAGAGTAAATAAAGTTTCAAAACAAATTATAAAGTTATTCAAAGTTCAAGGGCTAATTCCATCTTTTTTCCGGCGACACGTCCGGCGCCTAGAAACCAGCGCCAGACAAACCCAAAAGCTACATATTAATCACTGTTCGATCCATTAACCCATTCTAAATGACATCTTCACTAACTCTAAGCAATAATATACAATTAATTTCACTATTAGCAACCAAATTAACCCCTATTAATCGTCGGAAGCGTCGTTTATTTTTAGAATCCTAATAACTCGAATTAAACACCAAACGATTCAACTTAGACTATAAATAGGTCGTTACGCTTCGTATAAACTTGTTGCAAACATATATATATATATATATATATATATATATATATATATATATATATATATATATATATATATAAACAAACACTCTAAATCATCAAATCGTTCGTCAAAGTTTCACTCCGGCTAAAATACGGTTCACCGTCAATCTGTAACCTTTAGAGGTAATTGTTATATGCATTCTTATTGTTTTTAAGCATCTACAAAACCCCTAACAAAAAACAAGCAAACAATCAACGGATTAAGGGAATTGAGAATCTGGGGTTTAAAGGAAGAAGATGTAGTTAAAAGTTTATATATAATAATTTTTTTCCCATCCTTAAAACCCAAATCATGTTTGGTCCAGTAGTTGTGTATGTTTGTTGTGGTCATGCCTTTGAACGACGGTTCTGATGATTAATAGGTGTTAATTTAGTTGTTAATGCTGAAATTAATCGTATATTATTTCTTAGCGTTAATGGAGATGTCATTTAGGACGATTAATGGATGGAACAGTGATTATTCAAAGTTCAAGGGCTAATTCCATCTTTTTTCCGGCGACACGTCCGGCGCCTAGAAACCAGCGCCAGACAAACCCAAAAGCTACATATTAATCACTGTTCGATCCATTAACCCATTCTAAATGACATCTTCACTAACTCTAAGCAATAATATACAATTAATTTCACTATTAGCAACCAAATTAACCCCTATTAATCGTCGGAAGCGTCGTTTATCTTTAGAATCCTAATAACTCGAATTAAACACCAAACGATTCAACTTAGACTATAAATAGGTCGTTACGCTTCGTATAAACTTGTTGCAAACATAAATATATATATATATATAAACAAACACTCTAAATCATCAAATCGTTCGTCAAAGTTTCACTCCGGCTAAAATACGGTTCACCGTCAATCTGTAACCTTTAGCTCTTTAAAACGTAAATGTATGAATGAAAGTATGTATGTTAGTATGTAAGTATTGAAGAAAGAATGAAAGTACGTATGTATGTTAGTATGTAAGTAAATATGATGGTATGTACCATCGGGTGCATATGTAAGTATGTGAATGTATTGCATGTCATTGGATTAATTAGTACTCACTCAGCGTAGCTGACCTTTAGTATGCACGCAGGTTAATCGACTGAGAAAGCTGGCTTGAGAGAGACACATGGCAGGATTGGAAGAGACTAGTGTCACACCCTCAAAATCCACTAACGGAGTTTTACCGTTAGAGGGTGTGAACTAACAGGATCGGAATCATTAGTTATAATCAAACCATAAAAACGTTTAAATGAAATTAAGTGTGGAAGCGTAAAAACCAAAAGATAAAAGTTGCGTCACGCAGTACGACTCAAAACCCCATAATAACAGTTTAAAATCAGGTTGCATAAACAAAAGCGTTTCAAACAATGCATGATCCTATACCGCACGCCCGCCTCGGCTACCTGAGAATAACATACTAAAAGTGTCAACACGAGGTTGGTGAGTTCACAAGTTTATATAAAATAAAGCATTTAGCGTTTGCGTTCAGCGTTTTTCGTTTAGCGTTTTGCGTTCAGCGTTTTGTGTTACCAGATTGTGTTATGTCAATTATATATCTATAGGTAGCTAGCCTATAAAACAAGTATTACTAAGTGTTCGACACCGAAGCTGACTGTTTATCATTTGCCTTGCCACCAGGTCTATCCCGACCATGGTATGTGTTTAGCCAAGATTACACCCACTCGACCTCCAGTCGAGTTTAGCGTTGGGTGGGGTTTGTCAAACCCAGTAGTACTACTCAACAATGACTCGCTATTATCCAATACTAAACGGTTCGATGTGAATGAAGGACTTTAGTTATTGATTTTGACACTTAGTCTTTACAAGTGATATATAATTTATATTAACAAAATCTTAAATGCGTTTTCGGAGTATGTTATCTCCCCAAGTGAAAAGCGTTTGAAAATAGTTTAGAGGGGTAAGTGAACTCACTGTTTGCGAAGAATTTTCAAAATAAATCACCAAAGGATGCGCGTCACAGAAAAACTCTCTCTAGCGTTCTAAAACAACAAAGAGATTTTTCTAAGTGTCAGAACTATTATCGAGTCTCTAGACTCGGCACATAATACCTATGCACACAATATGTTTCGTGTTTCGTTTGTGAATCGTGTGTGACTTTAACAAGTACATTTGAGATACATTACATGTGTGAGCAATTATTTACGTGTCATGTATTAATAATGTACATCACTAGCAATTACTCCCCGTGATGGCAATTTGGTCAACACATAACAATTAACTAGCAATTATTCCCCTCAAGGGCAATTTGGTCAAAACACGACAATTAATTAGCAATTATTCCCCTCAAGGGCAATTTGGTCAAAACACGACAATTAATTAGCAATTACCATGTTTCATGCAACTTTTACAAAATTCAGCAACTAGTTTCTTAATGACAGAATTCTACTTGTAAAACTAGTCTATTCCACCGATCATAGCATCTCAATTAATTTACCAAAAATCATCACAAAAGCATACATGTATTAGGTTTCCAGAACATATTTTATTTTATTTTTATTCCACATAGGTTTTTCACAATGATCAAAACATTACAGCAAACTCATAACAGTCAAATTCATGCGCAACAGAATGTTATTTGAAATTCCCGTTAAAATAAAAATCCAACAAATGCAAGACCACTTGGGTTAGGTTCCTAACTCAACAAGTCAACTTCCAGAAGTGGAACCAACCCAATTGGTCTCGTAGTTCATGAGATATAATATTTACAAAACAACCTAACAGCAGGTCTAACAACTCAGCTCTGCACAACGTTTTTGTAAAATCATAAAGGTTAACTTTTACACGTCCAAAAATTGCAAATTTATATTCTTTAGAAACTAGACTCAACCTAGTTTACTGTAGTATCAATAATCTCAACCAATTTTCACATTTACACCCCGATACAGTCAATTGAACATCAACAACACAATCTGTCCAGAAACTGTTTGCAACAAAACTCAACAGATTAACCATCTATAGACCACAATTTATTCATATAACATTCTAGACACCATAACCACTATCCATGCATATCAATTACACCATACATACATGGTTAGGGTTTTATTTGATCTCAAAATCAAAGACACAACAATTAACATGTAATAATATCAATTCTAGTTATCAAATCATCATCAATACATCATCAAATCAAACAAAAATCATATGAACACAATATATGAAATTTTCGGAATCTAGGGTTTGTAATTAACCCGTTAAAAATCGAAATTAAGTATAAAGGATGCATAGGATAGTCGTTTATACCTTTCTAGCACCTTAATCTTCAATCAAACTTGAACAATCTTGATTGTATGTGTGTGTATGAAGGCCGATCGCAAGGGGGGGGGGTTTAGAGGCTGCCGTCGGGTTTGGGAGAGAAAGAGAGAAGAGAGTTTAGGGTTTTAGAATATTATTAATAATAATCATGTTACATCTAGGTCCCTCCACTTCCAAATGTTACTTTTCTAGCTTAATTAACTAGTTCTAGCACATTGAGTTAACGTTTATAACAATGTTATCACATAACACATAAGTCTAACACATAATTATCACATAATTATTGTTTTGACGTTTTTCGTTTATTCACCAATTGTTTGCGTCAACTCGTTTGCGTTTCGGTGCAATTCCCGAAAGACTACACATGTAGTAAGTGTCAAGCGTTATTTAAACCCTAGTTTAAATGTAATGAGGTGTGCGTTATAGATTCAGAAATCTTTAAGTTTGAATTGACGGAGTTGAGTTAACGGAGTTAACCTGGAATTGACGATTGTCACAACTAGCATCTGAAGATCTGTTATGGTGTTTGATATTATATGTTATGTTATGTTTTTAAAAGACAAGTTATGTATGTTTGTATTGAATGGTTGACTATTATTTTTATTCCGTAAAAATTTTAATTAACTCATACATTGAGAACTGTGTTTAGATTCAAAAATCTTTAAGTTTGAATTGACGGAGTTGAGTTAACGGAGTTAACCTGGAATTGATGATTGTCACAACTAGCATCTGAAGATCGGTTATGGTGTTTGATATTATATGTTATGTTATGTTTTTAAAAGACAAGATATGTATGTTTGTATTGAATGGTTGACTATTATTATTATTCCGTAAAAATTTTAATTAACTCATACATTGAGAACTGTGTTTATGAGTAAATCCAACGCTAAAGTAGGGCACCGGGATCCCTAAAGTTTGAAGCGGTAATTTTCATCCCTAAAGTTTCTTTTTCAATTCAGTTTCAAAAGTTAAACATTGAAAGGTTGCGTAATTAACTGAACGAGGAGCTTTATGGTGCAATAGTAAACTGAAATAAGAAATGAGTGGCGAATGATTCATGACGATTGGAGAACTAATCATGAAACGTATAGCCAAGGGATGATGTCGGTTTTGTGTTTGTTTAAGTACATTCATTAACATATTCATTTAATTTTATTTGGCCAGTTATTGTGTTCGTTACTTTACAATCACTTATGTATAGTAGTTTACGTTTGTTTAAGTATGTTCTTTATTTTTTAATTTTTTTTAACAAGTAGGGTAATTTGTCTTTTCAGTTATGTGATGTGGGACCGTGTGAGGATTTGGATGGGGAAACCAACATTTCAGCATTTGTAAATGAAGTCTTCCTGCAAACGAGTTTGATGAAATGTGGTAAGGGCTAGAATACAACTCGTATTTTTATCAAGTATAGACTACTTTGATTCAAAGCCAAAAAAACTACACAATTTTGCAGTTCAATATATGAATTTGATTTGAAGTAACCAAAACAAAACTAAAAAACAAACCAAAATGAAACTAAAAAAACTGAACTAAACCGGAACAAAAAAAATAATAACTAAAAAAATCAAACCCAACCGAAACTAAAAACCGGAAAAACTAAAACCGAACAATAACCAAAACTGTAAAACTAAAACCAATACAAAACCGAAATAAAACCAAAACAAAACCAAACACCGAAAAAATGAAAGCGAAACTAAACTGAACGGTATTTAAAAGTCAAACAAATACTTCAATTAATATTTTTATTTGAGCCCAAACTTAGCCAAACCAAATTGTTAAGTTACATTTCATGATATTATAGTTGACTTTAGAAAGTGAAACATGTTTGTTATGGGCATTTGGTACAAAATTATTATTAGAACGACCAAAGTTTCATCTTTTCGGTATTTTAACGTGTATAGGTTCTACTGCTACAATAGCTCTAAAAATAGTATATAAATTACTATATATGAAGTTTTCTTTGTTAAGTGGACTAGATTATGATTGTTTAGAAGTATACATGGAAATAGTTACATTCATGAAAATTTATATTAAATATTTATTCTGTCCAAATGCATATGCTTATAGATAAGTAGTAAACTTTGAGACTACCACAATCAAGGTACTTCACACTGAACTAACTTTTATATAATTTTAAGGCACTAAGTTATGTTTTCAAATATATTTATAATATTTACAAATATACTTGCAAGTCATTAATGGTTGTAGATTTCCTCTGAAGCATAACGTGTGATTTGTGCTTTGCAGGTAATTTGCTATTTTAAAGAAGTTCTTTGAAAATTGGTTGTATATAGTAAATGATTATGCACATGTGCTGTAGTTTTAGTTATTTTTTAACATAATCTTAATAATTATTATATAAATATTTATTTAATACTTTAAATTAAAAATTATATAAATAACAGGTTTCTTTAACCTCACGAGCCACACTCATGCTTGTTTGTTAAATGAGCTTATTTTTAGTCCAAAGCTCATATTTTGAGCCAACTCTGAGTAATAGCCCATGAACAGGCTTAGCTCTTTTACACCCTACGGAAAATCAAGTAATTATGATAAGCTTATTTAAGTTGTTGCTGAAGTTTGTTGTGTATCTGGAGGAGAAATATTAACGAACTGTGAAACACTCACAAGAAGTGTTGTACACTAAAAATACTTAGGTGCTATGTACACTCACAAGAAAACTCAAGGGATAATAGTGTCTTTTTGGTCACTTCATGTAAGGAGTGCTGTAAACCTTTATTTAGTGGTATAGGCTTGTAGAATGTCACAAACCTTACTGTCATTTCATTTGACAATCAAAGCGAGGCTCATGTGATGATTGATGCACAACATAAGTCATCTTAATGTTTTGATTAATGTTTAATATCTGAAGAAGGACCATGACAAAGGTTATTAGTTTGTTCAAATGGTTAATCTCATGTGATGCTCGATGCAGATCAAAAGTAAACATAATCGTTTCCTCAAATAACAAGTTGGTTTGCAAAGTAAACGGTGCATGTTATATGGCTCGGATTCAAAAGTCGATATTTGTGTTAGAATCGATCTGCCCAAGACACATATTTGAGTTGATGTGGCTAGTACTTTATCATCCAAGTCGGGTCATACCAAATAACAAGCTAGACAAACGCCGCGATACTTATTATTAGATATGACCTAACTAATATTTATCAACACTTATGATATTTGGAAAATGGGTTTTCTAAATATTTGCAATTGTGTGTTAAGTAAATTATATGGATAATTTATTTGAGAGATGTTATTTTTAAATTGGTTAAATAACATATTGCATGTTGGTTATATGATGTTTTGTAAAATAAACATTATAAGTATATAAGTGGTAAATTATAAAAGTGGTTTGAAGTTTGGGTGGGAAAAACTCCAAGGGAGCCGGCCCCCTCCCTTCTCTCTCCTCTTTTGTATTTTCCCAAGGCATGCGATACATGTAAGTGGTGGATGGGTTTTTTGGTAACCAAGACTCACAACTCCAAACTATTCTCTCTCACACACACAACTCTCTCTTCCTTCTCTCTACTTCGGCCGAGAACAAGATGAAGAACAAGAGAAATGCAAAGTGTAAGAATCCTAGCAACTTGGTGTTTGTTGAAGGCTTGTTCGGGTATACAAGCTTGAGGTTTTCTACATTGAAGACTCGTCATTCAAACCATTCATCCCCTTCGGTGTTTCTAAGACTTGAAAGTATGTTTTAAAACACCCTATGGTTGTATTTGATAGCATGATAATTGTATGTGGATCCTGGTTTGGGTTTAACATAAACGGGTTTATCTGTATTCGGTAAACAAGATTTAAAACTTTATTCCGCTGAGTTTTCCTAATAAAAGGGTTTATTTGGACTTTGATAATCTTGTAAAAACCCAACAATGGCATAAAGAGCCGCTTATACGATTACATGCTTCAAAATGGGATCTAAAGTGTTCGGGTTTTGTGGTATTTTTTACCATATTGGCTGAAAACTTTAGGATATCGGTTGCCCCTTGGTTTTTCAAGATGGTACCATACATGCATGTGGTAAATCTGGAAAAATTCATTGTTTGGAAAAATATGGGCTTTTCAGCTTTGGCCGAGAACCCTTGGTTGGAAACCATAGTTCTCGGTCTGGCTGAAGATACCTGAAATCCTGTTCTCTGTTGGCCAAGAACTCATGGTTGGGAACCATGAGATTTCGGTTGACCGAAAACGTGTACTCGGTTGGACCGAGAACTCAATGGATGGTTCTCGGTTGACCGAAAACCATAGTTCTCGGTCTTGGCCGAGAACTCCAGGTTCTCGGTTGACTAAAGCGTTCGGGCCGAAAACTCTGAAACTTTGGTCTTCTGGCCAAAAACTTAAAAAGGATTAAAGGGGAACTATTCTGGTCAAAGGTTGACCTGTTTGTTTGGATGTTCATAACCTAGCCAATGATCTTGTGTATATTGAAGTGATTTTTTGTGATTTATTCATTTGGTTGTAAAATTCTTTATTCGGGTTTGTAATCTATTTATTCATTTCAATGGTTTGTAATAATAAGTAGAATAGTGGTATATCTTTTACTAGAAAAATTTATTTGGATATTTTTTGTAAAAGAAGATGCAACTACAATACCATATTGGATGGAGCCCAAATAAAGAAGAAGGATCACAACAAGAGGTGAACGCTTGAAGCATATGGATGCGGAGTCAAGTGGGAGTTCACCATCACATACCTTGTGTCATGCTCGTCCCTTAGGAGAGACCTTATGACATACTTGTTTCAGTCAACAAGTATTGTCAATCTAGGTGGCTATGATTATGAACTTGTGTTTGTTATTTATGCTTGTGTGATTGATTTATGTTTTGTTTTTTCATATTTCAATATGGATGTTAACAATTAAAATCAACAACTTGCATAAAATTGATTCCTTTGAAATTATTAAGTAATAAATTGGTTTTATTAACTATTAATGATTTCATAATAAAATGGGATTTATTAAAAGGAATTTTGAAAATTGGTTTTCCAAAGGTACCATACATTTGAATGCATGCAAATGGAAGGTGAATATTAGTTTTCCAGTCTAGAATTTAGAAAACTAAAATCCCTTTTAAAACAGTTGAACACCATCCTTTTATACAACACTCGAATCACTTGAGAACTTGATGTGGGATAAAGTTCACCTAACCGCATTAAGGGAACTTGTGAGTTTGAGGTGGTTTTACAATATTTTCGGGATAAAGGTCACCTAACCACTTGTATGTGTAAACTCACGCGTGTGTGTAAGTAGGACGACTTGATTTGGAAACCATGTGAATAGGGTTACCGAAGCATGGCTTAAAAAGGTGTTGATGGGATTAAACATGCCAACTTAACATATGATGTTTCACTGATCCCATAAAGCTAGAAGTTGCAAAGGGTTGCAATTGTCAAATGTTAGACTACCTTGTTAATTTAAATAGTAGGATAAAGGTCACCTAACTACTATTTGAATGAAACATTGGGTTCTAGATTTGTCTTGGAGACATTAAAGGGTATTAACGATTAATATTTATTAATGATATCGAAAATACTAAATTGAACTTTGTTAAATTTATAGATGGTCGCAAACAACCAACCAAACTCTATTATCCCACCTGTGCATAATCTATCACTGAGATCCATTATGGATAAGGATCGTCTGAATTATAACAATTTCATGGATTGGTATAGAAACTTGAGAATTGTCTCAAGCAAGAGAAGAAATCCTATAATTTGGACGATCCTATTCCCGATGAACCAAATGTAAAATACTTGGATGCCTACGATGATTGGTTAAAATACACCGAGGATTCGTTGCAAGTTTCTTGCCTCATGTTGGGAACAATAATTCCCGGAATCCAAAAGGATTTCGAGAATCATGGGGCATATGACATGATCACCCAGCTTAAGGAAATGTTCCTTACTCAAGCTAGGGTGGAACGTTTCAAAACGGTTCTAGAGTTTCATGCATGTCGTATGGCAGAAACCCAATATGTCTCATCTTATGTGCTTAAGATGAAAAGCCACATTGATCGGCTTAACTGTCCCGTCTCAAAAGAGTTGGCCACAGATATGATCCTGAATGGCTTAACTAAAAGGTTTGATACATTCGTTATGAATTATAATATGAATGGATGGGACAAGAGTATTGGTGAGCTTCACGCAATGCTTAAAACAGCCGAAGCCGGAATGGGTAAAAAGGTTTTACTCGTTCGTGCGATCAATGAAGGTGGTTTAAAGAAGAGGCATCATCCAGAACCCAAGGCAAAGGTTGCTAGTGGTAAGGGGCAAGTCAAGGGGAGGTTCAAGGGAAAGGCAAAGGTGGAACCAAAACCGAAGAAGCTAAAGGTTAGTGCTGAGGATTCGTGCTTTGGTTGTGGCGGGATAGGCCATTGGATGAGAAATTGTCCGACCTATCTCAAGGAGTTGAAAGCTAAGAGGGATGCGGGGCAAACATCAGGTACAACTTTCATGATCCACATTGATCTTAATATTGTTTCTTTTAACACATGGGTATTGGATACCGGATGTGGAACTCATATATGCAATTCATTGCAGGAGTTCAAAAGAAGAAATGATTACAAGAAAGGAGATATAAGTCTCTTCATGGGTAATGGAGCAAAGGTTGATGTCCAAGCCTGAGGAGATTATGTTTTGAAGCTTCCAAATGGTTTGGAAGTTTTTTTGAAAAACGTTTTATATTCTCCTAGTTTGACTAGGAATATTATCTCTGTTTCTTTATTAAGAGAATTTGGTTATGATTTAAAGTTTGTAAAAAATGATATTTGTGTTTTCATGAATGATGTATTTTATTTTAAAGCGATGCCGTCTAATGGCATTTATGAATTAGTTCATGATAACACATCTATTGATAACTTGTTGTGCCAATCTAGCACCAAAAGACTCAAATTGGATTTGAGTAAGACTTTTCTTTGGCATTGTCTCCTCGGTCATATAAACAAGGATCGCATTCATACATATCAAAAGAATGGTCTTTTGGAATCAAATAATGATTTATTTTATAAGGGTGAATCTTGTTTATTGGGAAAGATGACCAAGGAGCCCTTTAGTGGAACTAATGAAAGGGCAAAAAACTTATTAGGTATCATACATTCGGATGTATGTGGTCCTTTTAAGATAATGACAAGGAATGGTGAAAGATACTTCATTACCTTTACCGACGATTATAGTCGCTATGGGTATGTGTTCTTGTTAAGACACAGAGATGAAGCCTTTGAAATGTTCAAAGTCTTCCAAAATGAAGTACAAAATCAACTCAAAAAAAAAAAATCAAAGTACTATGTTCCGATAGAGGAGGTGAATACCTCAATGATGCGTATCTAGATCATCTTTGGAGTTGTGGGATTGTCTCACAACTTACTCCACCTGGAACACCACAACATAATGGTGTGTCTGAAAGGAGGAATCGAACTCTATTGGATATGGTTCGATCTATGATGGCTAGAAGCATTACCTCTATCATTTTGGGGTTTCGCATTGATCTCCGCAGCACGTATTTTTAAATATGGCACCAACCAAAAAATTGGATAGGACACCTTTTGAAATATGGCATGGAAGGGTTCCATCATTATCATATTTAAAGGTATGGGTTTGTGAGGCTTATGTCAAGAACAACACCCAAAACAAACTTGTAAGCCGATCCACTAAGTGTATCTTTGTAGGATATCCCAAAGATTCAATGGGATATTATTTCTACAATCCAAGCGAGCATAAAGTGTTTATTGCTCGAAAGGCTGAGTTATTGGAAAGAAAGTTCCTTATGGAAGGAACTGAAAGAACTATGGAACTCGAGGAGGATCGAGAACCACAAGACGATACACGTTTGGTTGTCACTAGTAATCAACAAGAGGTTGTTGAGAATAATCAAATGGTTGATCAAGACACACAAAACGTTCGCAAATCTGGTAGAATTAGCACCCCACCTGAGAGATATGGATTTTTCATGGATGGATGCTATGTGGTAGATTCGGATGAACCCACCACATACCAAGATGCAATGTCACAATCTGATTGTCATTAATGGCTTGAAACCATGAATGTTGAGATGCAATCCATGCATGATAACCATGTATGGGACTTGGTTATTCCACCTCTTAATTCCAAACTGGCTGGAAGTAAGTGGGTTTTCAAGAAGAAAAATGATATGCATGGAAACTTGGATACTTATAAAGCAAGACTTGTAGCAAAAGGTTTCGCTCAAACTCAAGGGGTTTACTATGATGTAACTTTTTTGCCTGTTGCGATGCTAAAGTCCATAAGGATATTGTTTGTCATAGCCGTATATTATGACTATGAGATATGGAAAATGGATGTCAAAACTGCTTTTCTAAATGGACACCTTGAGGAAGATATCTATATGGTTCATTCTGAAGGTTTTGTTGATCCACAACATCCTAACAAAGTAGCAAGTTAAAGAAGTCAATATATGGATTGAAACAAGCGTCTAGGAGTTGGAATCACCGTTTTGATGATGAAGTTAAGAAATTTGGATTCATCAAAAACGCAAATGAAGCTTGTGTGTATAAGAAAGATAGTCGGAGCATCATTACCTTTCTGGTATTATATTTCGATGACATACTACTATTTGGAAATGACATTCCAACCATGGAAGGTATAAAAGCCTGGCTTGGAAGTTGTTTTTCCATCAAGGATCTTGGTGAAGCCGCCTACATTGTAGGAATAAGGATCTATATGGACAGATCAAGGCTGTTGATAGGTTTGAATCAAAGTGCATACATTGACAAAAATCTTGAAAAGGTTCAAGATGGACAACTCTAAGAAAGGTTTGGTACCTATTCAAAGAGGAACAACATTGAGTGCATCTCAATGTCCAAGCTCAAAAAATGAGCAAGATAAAATGAATGTAATCCCGTATGCATCTACTATAGGATCCATCATGTATGCCATGATATGCACAAAACCAGATGTGTCATGCGCTTTGAGCATGACAAGTAGATAATAACAAAATTCGAGAACTATCCACTGGATGGTGGTTAAGAGCATATTGAAGTACCTTAGGAGGACTAAGGATATGTTTCTAATATATGGCACTGGTGAGGAGGAGCTCGTTGTAAAGGGTTACACGGATGCGAGTTTCCAAACTGATCGAGATGATTCTCGATCACAATCGGGATAAGTTTTCGTTCTAAACGGTGGGGTTGTCTCTTGGAAGAGAACAAAACAGGATGTGGTAGCGTTGTCCACCACTGAATCTGAATACATCGCCGCCTCCTTGGCAGTTCAAGAAGCTGCATGGATTAGAAAGTTCATTTCCGACCTAGGGGTAGTCCGTACCATTCAGAATCGTCTAGAAATCTTTTGTGACAACGAGCTTGCAATTGCTCAAATCAAGGAGCCCCGTGCACACCAAAAGAAAAGGCACATTGAGCGGAGATTCAACTACATAAGGGATGAAGTTGAAAAGGGAAAGATATGTATTCGCAAAGTTCACAGTAATCAAAACATTGCGGATCCACTCACG
Organism: Bidens hawaiensis; assembly: GCF_021521415.1. Taxonomy (NCBI): domain Eukaryota; kingdom Viridiplantae; phylum Streptophyta; class Magnoliopsida; order Asterales; family Asteraceae; genus Bidens; species Bidens hawaiensis. The sequence goes on from NW_027494823.1 coordinate 197,387, forward strand.
AAGCTCCTAGAAAGGTCAAAGCATGAGGTCATATTTATGCCTTAGGACTTCGATATTCTAGTGATTGGATTTGATCAAAATTTTGTATTTGGATATAGGAACAATTATTATTTTAACTCAATCATATGGTTTTGGTTATGATTATGCTTTTGAGTTACGTTCCATTTTAGCATGTTTAAATCCGTGAATAAGTTAATTCTTCTAAATGTCCGTAGTCGATCATATTTGTGGGAACAAGTATGAAGGTAAGACTATTATGAACTTGGATTGGTAGATATTCATGAGGTATAAATATAGCAAGGGTTTGCTGCCAAGGTTCATAGATATTTATGGGATAAATATTGAACTGACCTGCCCTCAAGTTTACTGCATGGAATCCTTGTGATTTGTGGTCATAAGAAAATTTGAGTAAAGGCAAACATCGTAGTATCCTCTGACCTGAGATACATATTGGGTCTTGATATTCACCGACCATTATGCTTTGACTTAGTTCTTTGCTGCTTTGAAATATGTCAGTACATAAGGCTAAGCTCAAGTATAATACAAGGTGATAGTGAGAGACGTATGTAGTCAATAGGGGATTTGTCCCTCTTATTCGTTGAGAGTTAAATGTCTAAGGACCGATAAGTTATTTCAACAGAGAATGATCACTCTGTGTCTCTGGATTTAACATGGCATTTGAGGCAAAAGGATAAATGACAGTTCACCTAAATCATTTTCAAGTGAGGGACTTGAAGGGGATGATGTTATTTAATGGCACTTCGTCATGCGTATTAGGGATAGTAAACCGTTGTTAGGCGGTATTGCTATTTGCATCAGTCTTCTATGTATCTTGTGCAAGTGGGAGATTGTTGGAATCGATCTGCCCAAGACACATATTTGAGTTGATATGGCTAGTACGTTATGATCCAAGTCGGGTCATACCAAAAAACAAGCTAGACAAACGCCGCGATACTTGTTATTAGATATGACCTAACTAATATTTATCAACACTTATGATATTTGGAAAATGGTTTTCTAAATATTTGCAATTGTGTGTTAAGTAAATTATGTGGATAATTTATTTGATAGATGTTATTTAAATTGGTTAAATAACATATTGCATGTTATTTATATATGATGTTTTGTAAAATAAACATTATAAGTAAATAAGTGGTAAATTATAAAAGTGGTTTTGAAGTTTGGGTGGAAAAAACTCCAAGGGAGCCGGCCCCCTCCCTTCTCTCTCTCCTCTTTTGTATTTTCCCAAGGCATGCAATACATGTAAGTGGTGGATGGGTTTTTTGGTATCCAAGACACACAACTCCAAACTATTCTCTCTCACAAACACAACTCTCTCTTCCTTCTCTCTACTTCGGCCGAGAACAAGATGAAGAACAAGAGGATTGCAAAGTGTAAGAATCCTAGCAACTTGGTGTTTGTTGAAGGCTTGTTCGGGTATACAAGCTTGAGGTTTTTTACATTGAAGAGTCGTCATTCAAACCATTCATCCCATTCAGTGTTTCTAAAACTTGAAGGTATGTTTTAAAATACCCTATGGTTGTATTTTATAGCATGATAATTGTATATGGATCCTGATTTGGGTTTAACATAAACGGGTTTATGTGTATTCAGTAAACAAGATTTAAAACTTATTTCCTCTGCGTTTTCCTAATAAAAGGGTTTATTTGGACTTTGATAATCTTGTAAAAACCCAACAATTTGATCTTCTCACACTTGCCCGAAGAACGGGGATGCAATTACATTAGAGGTACAATAAGAGCCAATAAATTAAACAATGTTGATGATTAACATTTGTAGTACTTGTAATGAGAAGCTGGACTGATTTTTTTTTTTTGTGTATTTTTGTGATAGACGAAGTTACATGTATGGCAAGTGACAAGATTTTATATCTATTCATAATGTTAAGTTTTGCATTTTAATGTTGTAATTTATAATTTTGATTTGTGATTTCTTTATTGTTGGATAAATTTTTTTTATCCATATACATCACTTACATTCGTTAACTTAAAAAAATATGTAATTGTGTTTAATTTATTTTTTTATGATAATTACGTTGTTATATAAATTTACTTATTTTTTTATAATAAACTATAATGAACATAAATGTTGGCACCATAAAATCGAAATCCTCGTTGCGTCCCCGTCGAAACGCGCAGGTTCTTTTACTAGTAATATTAAAATTATTAAATTTAAAACCGATTTTGTTTTGATTAATCTCCACCATTCGATATATCATATCAATGGTTTGATTTGGGTTTCAATGATTTTGGCAGCTGGAGTGAGTTTTTATTTTAACCGTATGAAAGAAACTCCATGAAAGAAAAATTTATGATTCATATAAATCACTTAGGGGGACATGGCCTGAATAAATCCAACGAGTGATTAATAATCATGTTATGCATAAAAAAGTAGCTATCATCTCATTTTCTGATGAATCATATGGTTTTATTATTTCATTGCCCAATAAGGTAATCAAATGAAATGTAATTACAATTGAAACAGTAGAAAAAGAAATATGAGTTAATAGATGTTCTAAAGTTAAAGATATCATCAAAATGAAAATAGCTGGGGATCCCCTATATTAATTAAGAAAAAGAATTGGGAATTTTTTTTATTATAATATAGGATCTATTGGACATCTTTTAGAAGATGGCATGCCGCCACTCGGACTCGAACGGAGATGCTCTAGCACTGCTTCCTAAGAGCAGTGTGTCTACCGATTTCACTACAACGGCTTGCTCGAACTCATAGTAGCCTATTTATACTCAGTCGTCGAGATTGAACAATGAATATCATTTGTGAGGGATTGGCGGGGGTGGGTGGGGTTAGATTTTTTTTTATGGTGGTTTGTTGGTTAGATTTTGTGGTTGGATCTGTTGGCCGGTTTATTGGACGGAACATAGATAAAATCGGTGGAGACTATTTTGGATCTTGGAACATATGGTAGCGACGATGTTTGGTTTTCGAAGAAATGACAGGGAGTGGTGCTGGTTGGTTGTGCTAGGACAACCATCGTTCTCTGTTTTGGTCTGGATTAAACATATAATGAAAAGAAGAGGATGATGATGGTGATGAAATGATGAAAGATACAATGTATTATAAATAAAAAATTGTAAGTTAATATTGGAATTTGAAAAAAAAAGAGATAAAAGGTTAATTGATGTTGACTTCTTATGCAACATAAAAAAATGAAGAAAAAAGTAGATGAGAAAATGACCAATATGCCATTTTGACAATCTTGTATTAAATAATTAAATTGTAGACTTGGCTTACCATGGACCAAATATTTGGGTTTCAATGGTTTTCATAACCCAACTAAGTTTTTAGCATATACTTTCCTTATATGTGTGTGTGAATTACATAAATTTATTTATCATTATTTATATTATATGAATTCATTTTATTGAATGGCCAACAAAAAAATAACTATATTATAACCACCACACTTACAAAAAAGATAGGCCTAGCCAGAAGCTAAACCACAACACCAAACCACCAGCAGGAAACAACACAACCAAACAAAACAATCTAGTTACACATTAAATCTACTCCACCACTTCCATGACAAAGACATACTACCCGATCTATTTTTAACCCAAAGAAAACTAAGAGCCTTAATATCCACCACCACCCTTTCCACAGTTACCGCCTGGCAGTTGAACACCATCTCGTTTCGCGCCTTCCATAAGCACCACATCGAAGCAAGACAAACCGCGTGAAAAATTTTTTCCTTTCTTATAGGAAACTTTGTATACTTGTATAAGTCAAGAATATCTCGAATGTTAAATGCGAAGATATGAGATACTTTACACCATAATATAATAGCCTGCCATACCGCCTGCACCAAACTGCAAGAAATAAAGACATGCACGGTTGTCTCGTCCGATTCACCGCAAGCCGGACAGTCCACCTGGCCAACCATAATACCATGTTTAGCCAACAAGGCGCGAAATGGGAACCTATTGAGCACCGCGAGCCAAGCAAGAATACCCACTTTTCCCGTAACACAATTATTCCATACAAACGTATAACTTGGGTTAACATAAAAAACATCTTTAATTTTCTCTTTCAATCTACATGTTAGAATAAACTCCTGCATTATCCAAAACCCAATTTACCGATTCGGATCCGGCCACTGAACCACTTCTTGACATAGCAGAAGCAATTGCCTTAGCTTCTCAATTTTCGGCTCCGGTCGCGACACTCTCACCTAACTCCAAGTGCTTCAAAAAACACCATCCACCATCACTAAACGGTACATTACACCCATCTATCTCTCTAATCCATACAAAGGGGGAATTTAACCCTAAGTATATCATCTCCACTCCAATAGTCGAGCCAAAATAAAGTGTTATTTCCACTTTTTAACACTTAGTTTTATCAGTGCATCCAATCTAATCCCCAACAAAGCCAACTCATTCACTGACCTCTTAATTTGTTTCCATGATCCTAGAAATGAAGGTTTCGCCGGAATGCTTAGCCAGTCCCTCGATGAATGAGGTATTGACCAAACCACCCTTCTCCACAATCTTTCTCGCTCTCCTTTAAATCGCCACCGCCATTTTGCCAACATAGCGAAATTTGAATCCCGGAGTGAACCAAGGCCAAGTCCACCATATTCCTTTGGCGCGATAACCCGTTGTTAAGAAACACAATATGTTATGAATCCATAAGTTTGTTATTATGTATATTATTAAATTATTTATTTTTTGTTACATTTTTTAACCACCCAAAGCTTAGCTTTTCGGTCCCCCCCCCCCCATGCGGGAGGCCTTATTACCAGTCTGCGTCCTTTCTCTTGAGAGATTATCTCAATCCCCGAGCTCCTGCTTTCTTTGTGTTCTTCACTGGCGCGTGTATTACACGGGCTATATCCTAGTTGAAGATTAAGATTTGTACTAACTTTCACAAAAAAACATTGTCATATTGTACTATTTTTTGATGTTTTGATATCGAATTAACTTGAATCTAATTATTGGAATATTTATTGCTTTAATAATATTATTGGATTATTACATTGTTTTGGTGACAACTCACAATAATATTCAGAAAACAAATTAATCAAAACTGTGATAACAGATTTGTTCTTGTTAGGCTATGTGTAGTGGAAGGGCTATAAATTGGGCGTATTGCAACACGTGGCATTGTAACAACTCGGACATTCCAAAATTAATATCTATATTTAAAACCCGACTTATTTCGATGTTTATCGCGTTTATCGAGTTAATTCATTATTATAATATTTTTCTTAATTATTTATATATTATATACTTATACCTTTCAAAGTTTGGCAAAAATCTCCCAAACTTAAACTTTTAATCCTTAATAAGTTCATCCTCAAACCTTAGGGTCTAAAGTGAAAAATTGTGTTATAACCCATCAAGAATCTGGATAATCCAAGATCCAACGCCAAATCCAAACCCTAATCCCTAACCGATTACGATTATTATTTCTTGGACCTCAATTCAAGTTTTATATATGGAAATTGAATCAAAATCGCGTTGTATATGCCTATTGCGGTCTAACCGACATTCTAATTTCGTTAATTCGATCAAAAGGATTCTAGCTACTTGTATTATAATAGGCCGACCCTAACCCTAATCGATATATATATAAACGTTTATATTAATTCAGTTAAACTTGCAGATTGTATCCTCTAATCCTAGCCGACATAACCCCCCTTATTTAATTGAATCAACATTGTCGTTCACATGTCCATTCTTCAGCTGGCCGGCTCGTGTTCGTTATAATTAACATACCTTCGATCATAAATTGAGGTAATTGATTACTGTATTGTGTTCGCGTTTGTCTAATTATCAATAACCCTAACATCTAATCGATTAATATCAACGTATTTAATCAATTATGGTATCTAGGATTCATCTCTTTCTGGTTATTTTTCTATCTGGTTATATATTTTACGTTTTGAGTTATACAGCATATTAGGCACACAGGGGTGGTGGCTAGGGGCGCGGGTTCGAAACCTCCAGCCCGTGTTTTGTTTATTTTTTAATTTTAATATATATATATATATACTAGTAGACGTGTACGCGCGTTGCGGCGGGGAGGCAACGGGAATTCGATATTTAGGGCTTTGGGTCAGTGTTGGGTCAAAATGGGTTTAGGAGTGTGTTTGGGTCAAAATGAGACTCTTAAAAAATCAACTTGGTTCAGATCAAAACAAGCGGGCTAAAATGCGTGCTGGGTCAAAATGTGTTCAAATTAATTAGTGTTTGCGTGAAAATGATTTCAAGTAAAAATGGTCCAGCTTAAGAAAACATTTTGTGAGCATAGGAGACAAGGACGGTAGTTATGATTTTCTTTCATTAAGAAAATAAATCGCAGATACAATCATTGCAAACATTACATTTAGTGAATAATAGCAAAAGTAAACGCAACTCGTTATGGCAAGTTTTGGCATTATAACGTTAACAATACTTTGCTTATTTACCAAAGAGCATATCAAATATCAAGGTTCTTTATGTAAAATACTTAATAATTGCATATAACGAAGTGCAAGCCAACTATCTCCTAACAACTTTCATCATTGTAGCTCGTAACACCCCAGCTGCATCATCATTGATAAATCTGCATGTGTAAGCATACTCCAGAAGCAAAATGTACCATTAGAAACCTACCCAATTGACCAGGAAAGCCAGTTTAATCCCGCAAACAAAGTAAAGTCAATCCTGAAAAAGTTAATTGAATTACTAACAATACTATATCCAATTTCAATTATATTTCATAGAATATTTGGCAGTAGTCAATTTATGCGATAACTTACGACTTCATATTCAGGTCTATGGCTATAGTTGGATTTAGCATGAGCAATGTCAAAAGTCATTTCAAACTACGATTCTTGTTTATGTGGCAAATATGAAAATAAGATTATATGAAAACATGAAGAAATTAAAAATGTACAGACAAAATCAAAAGGCAATAGTAACCAAACCGGGAGCAAAACGTATGAGTTAAGATGTCTACTTGCATAATTGCAGCCATATAACTGCAAGAAACTAGACATTAGCGGAAATGACAATCGTTTTTCAAAATTTTAACCACTTCATTAAACTAAAAACCAAATCCTAAAACACAAACATTTATAATTTAATATTTTAAGACATACCACTTCCACTTTACTTAAACAAGCAAAGTATCAAGAAAATAAACATTTGGACTTCACCATGCTCATCATCAAAAGGGGTGGGATAAGGTGGAGAACCATTTTTTTTCTTTTATTTTTTTAAAACGACTAATGTTGACCCGATTCCATTTATGCCAAACCCAATTTTACCCCACCAAATTGATACCTTTTCAAAACAGTCCGACTTGACCCGAATTCGTCTTGCCTATAACCATTTCTGACCTTAACCATCTGACCCATCCAGTTTGTCAGGCCTAGTTACCTGAATTAGAAATTGGAGCATTGGTAGTTACTTTTTTATGTAGCCAGCCCTCATTTTTTGTTAAAATTTTTTGAAAAACAAACCTGGACATACCAGTTATCAAGATCACCCTCATATGTCACACATAGTGCATGAAATATATCCTCTCTTGAGAAATGCATCTTCATGCAATGATACATTCTTTTAAACCGTCTTCCAATTTCTGACCATCTTGTGGCTTTTCTCCATCTTTGTTTAAAGTTTGTTAGGACATCTTTGTTTAAAGTTTGTCACATCACGGTTGTCTTGGAGCGCCTGTACCTGACTATTGTTAAATATATAGGTATGGTATACAGTTTCAACAAAATATATAACTGAAAACTGTAATGTTTAAAGAATAAAGTAAATATTATAAAGCAACAATATACTTTTGGTGGTGGACCATTGTCGTAGCTATAATAGTTTTTTTATCCATAATGGTAAGGAAATTTATAACCACCCTAAGGTTGTGGTTAAAAGCTACATGCATTGCTTACTATATGTTAACCACTTATCATCACCCACTTTGATTCTGTTTAATGATTTAAAGTACAATAAATAATACATATTTTTAGCTCTTAGACACACTCAAAGGATAAGGTTTTTCAAAAAGGTTGTAGCTCTATTGAATTTCTCTTAGAAAAGGCTCGATGAAAGCTCATATGTAAATAAGCCGGGCCCAAGCCTGGGTTGGTCCGGCTTGTGTCTTGCGTGTTAACCGGCTCGTTTTGAACTAAACCTAAAATTTTAATATGTATATAAAAAAGTAAAAATAACAATAATAATAATATATACATATGAAATATTGAAAAAGACAAAAAATACATACAATAGTTTGAATCTGTCTATAGTAGTTGGAAAAAATTATAAAACAAACAAAAGTAGTACAAACAAGAACTAATATTTTTGTCTATTATATATGTAAGTGTCTAAAAAGTTCAAAAAATAAAACAAAATCAACAAATCAGCTCGTTATGATATATATTGTCCCCTGATCTCGAACTCGATTTTTCAACCTGGTAAAATAAACGATACAAGTTGGTGTGTTTAAGTTCGAGGTCGAGCCCGAGCCCAACTTGGCTCGGCTCGTTTACAGACCTACCTAGGGCTGCTATTATCAAATTCCTCATGATAACTATAAAACTTTTGGTCGGCCTATGTTGGTAAATTAAACGTTGGTAAGTCACTTTTTTTACATGTTTCAGTTTCTAAAATAGGCCACCGACAAAAGAATATTGTTAATTCATGATATACGCCCGAAAGAATATCATAGCGTGTTCATACAATAAACATTTTGACTTCACTATGCACATCATTAAAAAAAATAAACATTTTGACTTCGGTATGAAATCATCAAAAAACTTTTAAATAAAGATTGTACATACATTCTCGTGATCCATTTGACAAACGAGTTTTATTTCCCTTAAAGCCCGTTATGCATAAATTTGGTTATCAAATGCATTTCCTATCATGAAAGTAATTTATCATTTAATTTTTAAAAATCTCTAAATTTTCAAAACGGATATCTTTTCACCTTGTTATTGAAGATCCAACCACCCCAAAAAAAAACAAAAAGCAAGTCACCATTTTAAAACTCTAACTGCAATGAATACACGGGCAATCATTAGCATTCTTCAAATCCTAAACTCAACAAACATGTGTACCCCAAGATCATACACACAAGTCATGCCCTCGACCCACACCTTTTAACAATATTTTATTTTTTTTGAACATTAGTTACATTACAACAATAAAGGGGCATAAAAAACAAAAACTTTAGTCTATTTTATTTGTTTTTACTTATTTTGAACTATAAAAAGTCATGGGACCCACCAATCATATATAATATATGCTTACCTGTAGAACTGGTAGCATTGGTGGAACATTTATCAGCACGATCTTACTTGCTTCAAAGATCCTGGTCCGCAATCCATGGCTGCAATGATATATTAACCAAACGATTTGTACGTTAAAATATAAACCAAAAAAATCAAATTAATATGAACCTTCAAAGTTACCCAATAATTGCAGAAATAAAGCCTCTGTATATTTGACAAAATCCAACTTCGAAAAGCTTGGCAATGGTTTTCGGGAAATAAGTGGTGTTCATGGTCCAGCAATTGTTCAGATGTTACACTTGAAACTCTCTAATACATTGTTATTGCTTAACTCAGCATACAAACTACGATATACATATATTTCATGTTGTTTAATTAACATGCAACTTAAAAAGAATCCAAAGAGAACAAAAGGGGTGTTTTGATTTAAAAAAAAAATATTAATATTATTTTACGTGGAGGTCTAAACATGCAGTTTCAAGAAAAGATAACATTAACTTGCAGTAGTTAAAGCACATATATAGTCATGTAATTCGTTCCTCTTAGGTAGTCAATTAAAATTTTTATTCATCAAGTGTGAAGTGTAAGATAAATAATCAACAAAAAGAAAAGAATTACAATTGAAACCTTGCTACTCTCAGACCCAACATACTAAAAGGGATAAAAGACCAAACAATTTGATTTTTGAATTCAACATCAAGATAGTTTTTCTTCTGAATTTAAATCAATATAACAATATTTTTACTACCAGCGATGAAGTTTGATGTTGTTCATTGTTTAAAGTTCGAAAACTATATGAAATTCCATCCATCTATTAAAAAGTCATAATTTGTTTCACTTTGTGGTTGTAAATAAACCCATCCAGCAATCCTTACAATTCCATCATTATCGCAAAGAAGTGCTTCGTCGTCAAAATTAGGGATTGGTTAGTATAAATTGATGAAGAAATTAACAACAATGCGAAATAAAAAATAATCCTAGGATTCAATTACACAAGCAGATGTTAAAACATGACATATGCATTGCAGTTAGGGTTTATAGAACATTACCATTCGAAAACCAATCCTAGCGAGAATAAAGATCGCTATTTCTTGCTTCCGAGAAAAGAAGCTAAAGAAGGTGAAAGTCCTTCGAGAATCTCCTTCTAAACTCAAATAAGTATATAAACACAAAATTAGAGAACAAAAATCAAATTGACTTCAATCGATCACAATGAAGCATTGTTATGCAAAAAATATACCTGAAATTGGTTAAACTAAAGATGGTAATCCTGCAATTTATCTTCTTCCTGTTAAAACATAAAGAATAATCAGCGGCCAGGAGAACCCTAACAATCGCCCTGAGAAAAAAAAAAAGACGGTTCAGACTTGGAATCGATTACCTTAATAACAACAGAGAATCTGGTGACCGAGAGAGAGAATCGTCAACAGATGATTGAAAGGAGTTCAACTGAAACCGTTTGAAGGAGCAAGCCGATCAAATAAGCAACGATTGAAGGAACAATTAAAGCAATTGAAGGAGCAATTAAAGTCGCCGGAGGATAATCTATAACTGAAGTACTGAACGGATGAAGTCGCCAGCCGGTGAGAGACCAATTAATATTACGGCGTCTTGTGAGAGAGAGAATAATTATAATGTAGTATATATATATATATATATATATATATGTATATCATAATATTAATATATTTAATCAAGTAAATGTATTACAAATATAATAATTAATCAATATTTTATATAAATTGACATTTTAACTCGTTTTCCTAAGTCTTTATTAAAAATCATGTGTGTGTATAGGTATTGGATCATTTCAGAAGTTTTTTTATAGGGAGAAGTGAGAGAAGTGAAGGTGTAACTCCATTAATCCCTAATTCAATCTCTTTCTTATTGTGTAGGTGCGTATGCATGTGTGTAGTTACGTATTTTTGTATATGTGTATGTATGTTTGTATGTGTGTAGGTATGTAGGTTTGAATGTGGCTCGGTAAGTTTGTATGTGTGTAGGTAGGTTTGAATGTGTGTAGGTACCCATGTATATGTGTGTAGGTAGGTTTGAATGTGTGTATCTAAGACATAAATACAACCAACCTACATACATGTAGGTAACATCATACGAAAGGGAGTGAAATTAGGGATTAATGGAGTTACACATTCACTTCTCGCTGTAATATCACTTCTCGCAAGATCCATCATATAAATATATATACATACATACGTATAAATATAATAAAATTTGGGATTTATATAAATAAAAACAGATTATATGTATAAGATTTAATTAACTTTTATAAATATCATAAATATATATTGTGTATATATATATATTTTAAATGATTTAAATAAACCTTTTTACATATTATAAACATATAACTTTTAAATAATAATTTTATTTATAATATTAAATATATTAATTAAAAGTTCTATAAAAATAATATTGGTTTTAACAAATCTAAGTACTATGATTTTATCATAATAATAATAATAATAATAATAATTAATCATCTAGATTCCCGACTATTTATTAGATCCGTTAATTATCTATATGTACTGTTCCACATCTATTCTTTATTAGGTCTTATCTTCAAATCTTGTTCTACAATTCTCATCCTTATTATCTTATTATTCTCGTTTGCTCGTCTGTTAAGATGAGTATCCCACTCCCCTCTTTTTAACTCATTTTTAACCGTTTTGAGGACACATGCATTCTATTTATTTTATTACTATATATTACTCAACTTGCAACTGTTAGTCATGCGTGTTTAATAGTTTATACCTAACTTATTATATTCTTATATGCTTTACTTGAATACATGTTGGAGAGGTCCAACATATTCTCAGTCTAGTATGATCATACGTTCGTCGTGTTAGCCATCATTCAGTTCATCTGACATCGTGCTTACCGACATCATTATTTACTTGCTCATTGGTTAAATTGCTTATATCACTTGACACGGATTGCATTTTATATTATTATTATATAATCATGAAAATCTGGTGATTTTCTCACTCAACCTAGTGTTGACAAAATCTATTGTATTTTTAACGCATATGCAGGTTATCGTGTGATGTGATGTCAAGTCAAATTTTGAAAGAGAACTTAGGGTTTCAAGATAGAGAAGAATAAAAAACTCTTTTATGTTTTTGATATATGTTTGTTGATGACTTATTTGGTTTTGGATATTTTGTATTGAATATTTGGTTTATTTGAATTCAACTTAATAGATATTAAAATTTCCAATATTGCATGATAGTACCTTGAGAGCTGTGAGCAATCAGCTCATGGCCCGGCATTTACGCCGTAGGTTGGGGTGTGACAGATTGGTATCATGGCCGAAGGTTTAAGATAGGTCGTTAGTGGTGCCTTAGTAACATGCTTAGGAGCTCATACGTGCTTATCTGTTTGCCTTATGTGTTCGAATTAATTGTTTAGAGCACACACAACTCCGAGGCTATGCCTCAACATTCAAAGAAAACTTTTCATAATTAGATTGCCTTTTTATTTTTGGGAAATTCCTTAAGAATTCCCTAATTTTGTTTTTACTCTTCACCTAAGGTTAGGTAGTGTGACAAGTTCCCGTCGTAACTGGAAGGAGGAGAGTACTGTGAGTTGGGCCTTGGCAAACCGGTTCTGAGAACCCAAGGTAAGACGTTATTACTTACCTGGAGGATAACCTGGCCACAATACTCGAGCTTATAGGCCAAAGCGGGAACACAACTGTTATACACCGACACCTTGGGTTACTTTAAACCGAATTCATGGTGGTTCGTGGCTAAATTCGGTTTTTCCGATTATTGTGTTTTGCTTTTTAAATGGTTAGTTGAGTGAAAAATCCATGGGACCCATGGGCACTCCTACTATCCATTTCTCGGTTTGTTTTATGTTTTGTTGGAGTTCATCATACGTGGTGGTTCACTGGATGCTCCAACTACTCATATTTCTCTCCTTTATTCGTTATTTAGTTTGGTCGGTCAAAAAGCCATGTAACGCTCATGGGCCGACAAACTCCATTGTATTGTTAATTCGTTAATTAGTTAGGATAGTTAAAACGTCATGTAACGATCATGGGCTATCAAACACAATTGTTTTTATTCGTTAGTTTGTTAGGCAATTCAAACTGCCATGGAAAGCTCATGGGAGGCCAACACAAAAACTTTATTCGTTAATTGATTGTTAAGTTAACTCAATAAATTAAATTTTAACTTTTTAAACTGACCTCCTCTTATTATCACGCATTAATCATTTTACTACATCAACTCATAAATATCTATGCAATGTACCCCTACAATACAATCTTTTACTTTTATCCCTTGTAACATCCCGAAAGTTCTAAAAATGATATTTAATATATTATTTGATTATGATGGAAAAGTTTATTTGAGTTAGTAGACGAAATAATAAAATAATAAAGATGAAAGGTTAAGTAGGCTTTAAAGATGAAACTAAATATGGACTAAAAAGAAAAGATGGCCTAAGGTCCATGGGCTTAAGGGAGTATAAATATCCCTTAAACCCTACTCCTTTTCATTTCTATTTCCATCCATCTCTACACCATAGTCTACACCTTCAAAAACACACACTTATCCAATTCCCGTTTTTGAGAAAATAACCCACAAAGACACAACGATTCCCGGAGATATAAACGTCGGATCGGTCTCAAATTTTAACTGAGTGTTCATGGCATATAATTGAAGATTTCCATCGATAAGATCTTCGATCAGAGGTCGGGAAGTCCGGTTTTTATCAGCAAAACGGTAGCAGCTTAAAAAAAAGATTCCAGAGACTGTTCAGCTTTTCCGGCAACTGTAGCGGCGTTTTCTGGCAAGGACGGGATGGTTCCATTTCCGGAGCTGATGGATTTGTAGATTTGGGCGAGACGGTTCCATTTCCGCTTGAATCACTCATTTCCGAGTTTGTTTGATATGGTTTGGTCTATTCGAGTGATTTCGAGCATAAACCTAAAATGTACGTTTTGTTAAAAAGTTTTATTTTTTGTGTACGGATTTGCATAAAAATTGGTGCTATGATCAAATGGGCCATGATTATTTATAAGGTAATGAAGTTGATAGTAAACGGGTTAGTTGGATCGTTTAGGGTCAAGCGAGTAGTGTTCGGTTCGTTAAAAGGACGGGTAAACGAAGTCGGTTTTGCATGAAACTTGGTAGGATAGTAAATCGGACCTTATTATGTGAGAAAAATGTGAACTTGAACATAAACAAGTTTTTTGGAATGAAACGGGTGATACGGATGACGTTAAGTGTGTGTATCTGTATACGTATGTATGCACGTGTATGTACCTGAACGCATATGTATGTACGTATAAGGATGGAGGTGCATATGATGGGGACGTATGAGTTAATGGACGCATAAGTATAAGTTATGCAGCGAATGACTTATACGGGACGTATACGTTATACGTTGACAAATATATGTTATACAACATATAACTTATATGCACGTATAAGTTATACAGCGCATAACTTATGCGGGCGTATAAGTTATAAGGTTATAACTTATACAGGTAGGGTGACCTTGAAAGATAACTTATACGTGAGTGACTTATACGCTGGAGGAAACTTATACGCCTAAAAACATATATGGGCCTAAGTGAATTTTCAAATAAAGGAAAGATATACGGCGAATAAGTACATGTATGATGTGTATGATACGGTGTATAAGAAAAGAAAAAATGATAAATTAATACAAAATGGTATTTTTTTAAAAATGATAAAGACCTAAAAAGAAAGACTAAGGCTAGAATAGATACGTAAGAGCACGAGAGTAGTAGTTAAACTTATGTGCCTTATTACACAGTTAGCCGTGCCCAGTGGAAGAGAGGTGTTACCATCAATTCCGAAAGAAACAGGACCCAGGTGAGTTTCTAGCCCCATTTCCGTGTTATGTTTTCTGAGCTGTGTGCATACACTATGTGATTAGTTAATACACTTACCTTGAGTGGTAAGTGTATGATATGTGAATGCCTTATGAATGATTTACGAATTATATACGTATGGTATAGAAAATGTTAAGAGTATGTATGAAAGTATATATATATATATATATATATATAAAGAAATGTTTGTATGAATGTACGGTAGTACGAGTAAGAATGGGACTTAAAAGAAAGAATATGCCAGTTCAAGATATTGTTAGGGTCTTTTCCCTACATTCGCATAAGAGAATAAGTTCGAGAGAAATAAGCATCCTACATGCTTAGACTCGAACAGAGAATGGGACTTAAAAGAATAAAAGAAAGAATACGCCAGTTCAAGAAAGCCATGTGTCGCTCAAGCAAGCTCGATAATGGTAACTTTCACGATTAAGTTCATGTAAAGATTTAGAAATATATGTACACGCATGTTAAATGAAAGTGGAAGAATATATGATGTTAGCTTTATTGCTAAATAAAAGAATGTGTGTGCTAGCTTAATTGCTAGGAAAATAATGTGCATGCTAGCTTAATTTCTAGGGATAAGAATGTAGGTTATATGTATGTTTACATGATTGTGTGAGAAGTGGAAACTAGCACAAGTGAAATCCTAAAGGGAAGTACGTAGAACCTGAGGAGTAATATATAGAGTTAATGACACTTGGCCACTGTCATTAACTACTTACCTTACGAATCATGTGCTAAATAATTCCTTGAGTGATAACATTTGTGTTCCCTTAGAGATTAGATAGAAGACTGATACAAAGGGGCAAGCGCGAGGAGATCGTACTGGACGCTGTGGTAAGACACGTGCCAACCAGACACCTTTTTGAAAAAGGTATGACAAAGAGATATACGAAAGTAGTAGGACTTCGACATTAGGATGTAATGAAGAAGGATCACGCTTGGAGCTTGTAGTCATGCACACTAAGGGAGTTTCTCCATTGTTTCGCACTACAATGCCAACAACATTTGCTGAAGCATCAGATGCATCCCAAACTGGGAATTCCAAGTGGAAGCAACACGAAGGAAACGGAGATAAGCCAACTAGAATGAGTCAATACATGTTTTATGCCTGCAATAGTTAACTCCCTAAGTGAACTTACTAGGATCGTGAGTAACGAAGAGAACAATGAGAAATCAGAGATGAAGAGAAGGACGGGTGATTGTCAAGGTATCTTAATTGAACTGACATGAAAGGATGAGGCTACTTATTTTAGCGAATATGAAAGGAAGACGCTAAGAAGAATGTAGTTGTGTACCTGAGATATATGGAAGAGACCACTAGTGATACCTTCTTTAAAGTATGAGAATGATTAAGAATTGTAAGGTAGAACTAGAGGGACGTGAGTTTATTGTTACTCTTATTGTTTGACCTTATGAGATTTTGATGTCGTTGGGAATGGATTTGTTGTTTGAGTTTGAGGTTCATATAGCATGTAAGAGTAAGTTGATAAATTTAAACTATTTGGATGACGGTACAGTGACGGTTTATGGTATTAAGGAAAGTTCAGCACTTAATGTCATTTCGATGATAAAAGCTGAAGGTTTTTTATGGCAAGGGTAAAGTGCCTACTTGGCATATGTTTTAAAGCTACGGCCGAGACGAAAGAAGTGAAAGATGTTCATATAGTATGTGACTATCCAGAAGTGTTCCCATAGGACCTTCCAGGGTTACCATTGGAACGAGAAGTATAATTTTAGATAGAAGTAATACCAGGAGCACAACCCATCGCAAAAGCACCTTACCGTCTGGCGCCGTCCGAGATGAAAGAGTTAATGTCCCAACTGCAAGAACTCCTCTACAAAGGTGTTTTATTGCCAAGTGTTTCCCCGAAAGGTGTACCGGTGTTGTTCGCGAAAAAGAAACACAGAAGTATGAGAATATGTATAGATTACCGCAGGTTGGTTAAGCTTATGGAGAAGAATATATATTCATTGCCACTGATTGACAATTTGTTTGATTAGTTGCAAGGTGTTAGTTGGTTCTCCCGAATATATCTCAGATACGGTGATTATCCGTTGAAAGTGAAAGAGGCAGACATCCCTAAGACAGCATTTCAGAATCAATATGGATACTACGAGTCTCTCGTGATACCGTTTGGATTGACAATGCTCCAGCGGCATTTATGGTTATGAAGAATGGGGTATATCGTCCAATGTTTGACAAATCTGTCATTGCCTTTATTGAAGATAGTTTTGATTTATTCAAGGAATGAGTCCAATCATTCCAAACACTTGAGAGAAGTTTTGGAGAAACTGAAGAAAGAGGAATCGTATTCAGTGTACTATTTATACAGATCATAAGAGTTTAAAGTACTTCTTCGAGCAGAAGGAGTTTAACATGAGGTAGAGGAGATGGTTAGAGTTGATAAAGGACTACGACTGTGATATTAAATACTATTTGGGTAAATTTAATGTGTATTCCAACTCGCTCAGCCATAAGAATGAGGAAGTCATTGCAACAGTGAAGTCTTATAAGTTGATCATTAACTTAGATTTCTTCAAAGAAATAATCAAGGTGTAATTGGAGGTGCTCATACATGAAAGGCTAATGAATAAAGAGAGAATCTTCGGACAACAAGGTGAACTAATCGACAACACTCATGGTGTAAAGATTAGATTTGACCGCATGTGGATTCCTCACCATGGAGGTCTTAGAGACTGAATTTTAGAAGAAGCTCACAAGTCGAGATACTCGATTCATATGGGATACAACAAGATGTATCAAGATCTTAAGAGAGACTACTGGTGGCCGAGTATAAGGAATGACGTAGGGGAATATGTCAGCAAGTGCTTAACGTGCTTGCAAGTCAAGGCAGAGCATCAGAAGCCTTATGGAAAGATGCAGTCATTGGAGATACCAGAATGGTAATAGGAACACATCACCAAGGATTTCATAACTAAGCTACCTGTACAGCTAACCATCATGATACCATCTGGGTGATTGTGGAGTTTAACAAAAAGTGCTCACTTTCTGCCTATACTAGAGGCCATCTCGTCAGAAACATTAGCAAGTATGTTCATAAGGGAGGTTGTGGCTAAACACAGAGTGCCGTTATCGATTGTGTCAGATAGGGATATGCATTGTACTTCGAGGTTCTTCAAGAAGTTCAATGAAGCTATGTAAACGAGATTGAACATCAGTACGGCGTATCATCCTCAAACAGATGGGCAGTCTGAAAGGACTAAACAAACCCTTGAGGATATGCTATGTGCTTGTGTTTTAGATTTTGAAGGAAGTTGGGATGATAATCTGCATCTGGCAAAGTTCTCCTATAACAACAGCTACCACTCGAGTATTGCTATGCCATCGTTTGAGAAGTTGTATGGCAGGCGTTCTAGAACTACTATATGTTGGGAGAGATCAGTCAGAAGGAGATTGGAAGAATGGAAGTCGTGCAAGAAACATCTTCAACGTTCGATAAAATCAAGGCAAGAATGAATGCTGCTCAAGATCATCAAAAATCATATGCCGATAAGCGGTGACGATCAATCGAGTTTAACGTTGGTGACAATGTGATGCTGAAGGTCTCTTCTTGGAAGGGAATCATTCATTGTAGGAAGAGGGGAAAGTTAAATCTAAGGTACTTCGGGACATTTAAGATCATCGATCATGTGGGTGAAGTAGCTCACAGACTGGATTTGCCTGAAGAGTTAGAAGGAATTCACGCTACCTTTCATATTTCTCGCTTGAGGAAATGCCTAGTTGATGACACGTCCCATGTGCCGTTAGTAGAAATCAGGGTTGATGAGCAGTTGAACTACATCGAACAACCTATTGAGATAGTGGACCGAAAGGAAAAGAAGTTTCATCATAAAGCTATTTTGTTAGTGAAAATAACATGGAATGATCGTAAGGGATCTGATGCTACTTGGGAAGTTGAAAAAGAAATGCGCAAGTTTTACTCGGGGTTGTTTAGGAAAGAGTTAGCTTTCGGGTACGAAACATCTTTTAAGGAAGGTAGACTTGTAACATCCCGAAATTTCTAAAAATCATATTTAATATATTATTTAATTATGATGGAAAAGTTTAGTTGAGTTAGTAGACTAAATAATAAAATAATAAAGATGAAAAGTTAAGTAGGCTTTAAAGATTAAATTAAATATGGACTAAAAAAAAAGATGGGCATAAGTTTCATGGGCTTAAGGGAGTACAAATACCCCCTTAAACCCTAATTCTTTCCATTTCCATCCATCTCTACACCATAGCCTACACCTTCAAAAACACACACTTATCCGATTCACGATTTTGAGAAAATAACCCACAAAGACACGACGATTCCCGGTGATATAAACGTCGGATCAGTCTCAAATTTTAACTGACTGTTTATGGCATATTAATGAAGATTTCCATCGATAAGTTGTTCGATCAGAGGTTGGGAAGTCCAGTTTTTATCAGCAAAAGCGTAGCAGCTCAAAAATGAAGATTCCGGCGACTGTTCAGATTTTCTGGCGACTGTAGTGGCGTTTCCGGTGAAGGTGAGCTAATTGGTTTATAGATCGGATCTAGACGATTCCATGGCCGCTTGAATCTCTCAATTCCGATTTTGTTTGATATGGTTTTGGTATATTCGATTGATTTCGAGCGTAAACCTCAAATGTACGTTTTTGTTAAAAAGGTTTACCTTTTGTGTACGGATTTGCCTGAAAATGGGTAGGGTGATCTAACGGGCCACGATTATTGATAGAGTAATGAACTTGATAGTAAACGGGATAGTTGGTTCATTTCGGGTAAAACGAGTAGTGTTCGGTTCGTGAAAAGGACGGGTAAACAAAGTCGGTTTTGCATGAAACTTGATAGAATAGTAAATCGTACCTTATTATGTGAGAAAAATGTGAACTTGAACATAAACAAGTTGTTTGGAATGAAACAAGTAATACGGGTGATGTTTGGACTCATATGATGTTAGTGTATTAGTGTGTGTATCCGTATATGTGCGTATGCACGTATATGTACCAGAACACATATGTATGTATGTATGTATGTATGTATAAGGATGGAGGCGCATATGTATGGGGACGCGTGAGTTAATGGGCGCATAAGTATAATTTATGCAGCGCATGACTTATACACTACGTATAAGTTATACGTTGACGTATAAGTTATACAACGTATAAATTATACGCACGTTTAAGTTATATGGCGCATAACTTATATGCACGTATAAGTTATACGGCGCATAACTTATACGGACGTATAAGTTATACGGGTATAAATTATATGGGTAGGGTAAGCATGAAAGATAACTTATACGTGAATGACTTATACGCGAGTGACTTATACGCTAGAGGAGACTTATATGCCTAAAAACGTATACGGGCCTAAGTGAATTTCCAAATAAAGGGAAGATATACGGCGAATAAGTATGTGCATGATGTGTATGACTCATACGGTGTATAAGAAAAGATTAAATGATAAATTAATACAAAAAGTTAATTTTTAAAAAATGATAAAGACCTAAAAAGAAAGACTGAGGCTAGAATAGATAAGTAAGAGCACGAGAGTAGTAGTTAAACTTATGTGCCTTGGAACACAGTTAGCCGTGCTTAGTGGAAGAGAGGACTTACCATCAATTCCGAAAGAAGCAGGACCCAGGTGAGTTTTTAGCCTCATTTCATTGTTATGTTTTCGGGGCTGTGTGCATATTCTATGTGATTAGTTAATACACTTACCTTGAGTGGTAAGTGTATGATATGTGAATGCTTTATGAATGATTTACGAATTATATATGAATGGTATAGAAAATGTTAAAAGTATGTATGAGAGTATATATAAATATATATATATATATATTATATATAAAGAAATGTATGTATGATTGTATGGTAGTACGAGTAAGAAGGGAACCTACCTTAAAAATATCTGCGAATGTAGGGAACAGACCCTAACAATATCTGCGAATGTAGGGAGCAGGCCTTAATAATTATCTGCGAATGTCGGGAACAGACCTAATAATATATACGAATATAGGGAACATGCCCTAATAATATATGCGAATATTATAGGGCTAAATGCTCTTGAAAACATATAGATAGTTAGGTATGAATGAAAGTATGAAAAAATGTAAGTATGAAAATATGAAAGAATGCAAGTATGAAAATATAGAAGTATGAATGTATGTAGGTATGTATGAATGAGAGAAGCAAGTTAAGTATGTGATATGTATCTACAGATACGTTTATATATATATATATATGAATGTAATGTATGTTGCCTGATTAACTAGAACTCACTCAACGTAGCTGACTTTTAGTATGCGCGCAGGCAAATTGGATGAAGGAACTGGCTTGAGGGGGGACACATGGCACGGACTAAGCTGACTGACATTTAGTGAAAAAAGTGTTATGACGTTTTATGTTAAGATAATTTGATAATTTATAGTTATGATTTTAATATTTTGTAATGAATGTTTGATGTTTTTATATTTCGCGAAAAGTTTTAATTAACTCTGATATTTAGAGCTGAGTTTATGAGTAAATCCAACGCCAATGTAGGGCATCGGGACCGGGGCCTTACATCCCTGATGATATTTCTCTATTCATAAAAGTTTCTTCTATTATTTAAATGATTTCTACAACCTACCCTTTGCCATATAAATTCTTTACTTTTGGTCCTTATAGAATGTCTTCGCTAAGAAACCATCGTTGTGACTTTCGTCATTTTTCCGATTCGATTCATTTTTGCCTTCGTATTGTAAATCGACCCGATTCTACACCCGAACCCTTCTATATTATTAAAATGATATATTTTCTGTTTTATAATCATATGATGCTTGTCGGATCGCGAAAACTTCTTTTACAACTCTTAAAATGCTCCTATAACGCTCAAAACACATCGAAACGAACTGTAGGGTCCAATCTGCCAAACAACCAAACTTACTGACCAACCCAACCCCCCTAGCACACCCGCCGCACGGGCAGGGAGGTTAGGCTGATCGCGTAGCGCGGCCTAGTACCTGCAGCAACCAAGTTCGTTTATTTGTTATTTATCACATGTTTGACCCATTTTAACCAATGAGAAACCTTGGAAATCTCTAAAGCAATCTGATGGACAACCCTAACACCTTATCCTTCATAAAACAAAGCCACACCACTCATTCCAACCTACTCTTTCACATCAAACTCTCTCAAACAAAGTTCTAGCATCAACCTTCAACTTCCTTCTTGTTTGACTTTTAAAAGTCAAACAAGAACCATTTATTTGATTCTAACTAACTCCATATAATTAAAGATTGTTATTAAAACATATATAAAATATTTACCCCTTGTTTCCTTCGGCTTTCACTTCTCCGGTCATGGTTGGTTGAGGTGAAATGCATATAACGCAAGTCTACATGGAGGATTATTGCAATCCTTGACTAACTTTCTAACTTTTTTAATGCTTACTAACCGCGTTTAATTTATGTTTATTTTAGTTTATAAATCATATTTAATGAGTTCCATGGTATTGGGTATGTGGTGGCTAGCCTCGAGTTCGTTCCGAGTTGATAACCGAACCAAAACCGAACTTTCGTTTAAATGCTTTATTATTGACTTATTATTTGCAAAACTTGAAGATTATCATTTCTAAACTTATTTAATGAGTTCTATGGTATTGGGTATGTGGCAACCATCCTCAGTTTCATTCCGAGTCAAGGACCGAACGAAAACCGAACTCTTGTTTAAACACTTTATTATGTCTTTGTTAACACTTTAAATTAAGTTTAAGTTATTATTGTTTAGTTCCTAACCATTTTAGTTTCCAAATCATATTAAATAGTTAAATGGTATTGGGGTATGTGGCAACCATCCTCGGTCTTATACCGAGTCAAGGATCGAACCAAGACCAAACTAAACCGGGTTCATCCGCTTAAGACACACTAGATATGTTTTGGGCCACCAAATCTCATTTTTCTTTAAAACTATATTATAAAACTAATGTTAATTGTTTTCTTAAAATACTTGGCACGTCGGCTCCAACTTGATTTTATAACAATTTTGGATCGATAAAACCGAACACTCGCTTAATGGACGTTAAGGTTCTTCTCCATAGAACTACAAACTTGGTTACGTTTAATTTTGATTTTATTGAGTTACCTCATAACATTTAACACTTTGGAGTGTCGTCTTCAGACTGGACTTATTATTCAAGTCCCGAACCAACTAATCCGAACCCTCGTAAATCCCGTTTTGGTATCTATATAACAAAGGGTCTTGCAATATTGCATTTATACCCACATAGTTACTTAACATAGGTTAAGTAAATCTAATGAATAGAATACCGAGACTCGATTTTGAGTAAACTTACTTTTCAAAAACCGTTACTTTAGTTTGTCAAGTATTTACATTTTAAATTTCAAACTTTGATTAATTATTTAACTTGTCATTTTATTTTACTTTAAAGTCTTTCAAGACCATTATAGAGGTTGGGTACCAAAAAGACCCAAATACCCTTAAGTATTACCTGCGGGTAGGAAAGGAATCCCTCGTATACCACCCGCGGGACATATGGATCATCCGCATAACATAATAGAGGAAGAACACCCTTATATCATACGCGGAAGCATCCAGGCACCCTCAGACGTCATCCGCATGATAGCACATCTATCCGCCAAGTTGACCGGAAGGCAATGCCAACAGGACAGCTGTAAATAACTAATTACCATCTAGAAGAATACACCACGATTGTTACTTTAAGAATACGTGACTCATCAACCAATGGATGGAGGACACATGGCCAGGTTGTTATAACCATGCACATGGCCAGGGATCAACTTGTCCTATCATTCAATGACACGTGTCCAGTATGTTATATCCATGCACATGGGGCGTATAGCTCAACCTATCACATAAGGACATGCGTCTAGACGATTATTGGAGATCTTCTAGAATGGGACAGTTGGCCCAATCGCAATTCCCACATCCTTCGGCTATAAATACCCTCTACATCTACATGAGGTACACATTCACTCCCAAGTATTTACTCTCAATACTCTAGTACTTTCTCTACGTTAGAACGGTACTTATTCTCATGCCGGAGGGTGGCTACAGGAAGAACCCCCCCTCTTGTCCTTCCTGTAACGAGCTCACAGCGTCTGTTTTGCAGGTTCCGGTTACTGGACTTTGGGAAGTTGTGCTCATATCGTGTTTGTTGTTATTGTATCCTACCCGGTTGACTCATTAGATCCAGGACCCGTATAGGGGATTGGATCAGTGTTTCTTCATTGGCGCCATCCGTTTTGGTGTTAGAACTGCATAAGTTTTTGTTGGTTTTTTGGTGAGTAATCTTCGTGAAGGGCCGACGGGAACTCCTGTACCTATTTCTCTTTGTACCGATACTGAAACACCCGTAAGCTTTGCCTCGAGTGTCTTCGAACGTATCACTGCTCCTGTTAGTTCTGCTCTAGGCGATTTGGGACATGCCACGATCCCAGCAAGTCCTACTCCGACGGACCTAGGGCATGTCACAGCGCCAGGAGGTTCCAGATCTGGCAATCCCGGGTGAATTACGAAGGAAACTCGACTGGACTCATTCAGAGTTAGGTCTAGGAGATGATTCTGACGAGTCTGAGCAAGGAGGAACTCATCATCATAGTACCAGATGTAGGGGACCCTTGTCTCCGGATGAGTGGTTCCGTCTCCAACAAGAAAAGGTGGTAGCAGAGTATGAGCGACGGTGTGCGCGAAGAGCGACTCCAGGCTCGAACTCTAAACTATGAAGAATCTCCTAGGAGATCTCTCTCTCTCTCCTCCCCCAGCAGTAAGGAGGAGTCAGATCCACCATAGTATTCAGGCGGAAAGATATCCTAGAGAAGTTTGAAGACTGAGGGATCGCCCCCGTATGGTCATGCACATACCATCCTACCTTGACGAGTACGACAGTTATGACCCGTCGTACCGTCCAGGTGATATCAGTTACTACATTAGTGAAAGCCGCCTTCACCTACATGAGGGAACTAGCCGTCTGCAGGCGGTAGTTCGCCAGGCGGGTTATCACAGTGATGCTGAGGAAGATCTTTCCAAGCCATATCGTCCGGCTGCTTTCGCTGAAAAGTTGAAGTTCATCGCAAATATTGCAACTGCCCCGTTCCCGATTAACGCTAAAATCCCGACATCCGTTGGAAAATATGACGGGATGACTGATCCCAGTGATCACGTGCTGAGTTTTGTAGCAGTTTGAGGAGTCAGCGGTTGGACTTTTCCATACTGGTGCCACATGTTCGCACTAACCTTTACTGGGGCAGCGCGGGAGTGGTTTGAAAAGCTTCCGGATGGATAGATAAAGAACTGGGACGATTTTGTTGCTAAATTCTCACAATACTTTAGCCAGCATAGAAAACACACCTGCGACCCATCTGAAATATTGGACGTCGTTAGACGGAACAATGAGTCTATTGAAGACTTCATTACCCGTTTTAACAATGAAAGCCTCAATATCGTTGGCGTAAGCGAGGATATGTTGTGGGGAGCATTCCGCAAAAATGTGAAAAGTGACGAATTGATTATGACGTTGACTAGAAAAGATGGTATGCCCACGTCTTGGAATGATATCATGACTGCGGCGAAGTTGTTCGCCAGAACTCAAAAGACGTTGGCAACCAACAATCAGAAACAGAACTTAAAAGTTGCAATCCAGACTCCGCGGCCGAACAAGCAGGCGAAAGGAACCATTTGGTCCAGACTCCAGCCGTCCGTGGAGGCTTCCAAATATTTCGATGCCAGATCCTTGATTTGCAACAAGAACAAAGCAGGCTCCTCGACTTGAGGCTAAAACAATTGGACTCCACTTTAAAAGACTCCTGCAGAGAATGTGAATTTCAGGAAACCACAGCCACTCACAAGGAGATCATTCCTCGATGCCAAAAAACACTGTTCGTTTCATGATGCATCGGTCATAATACGAACGAGTGGGTTGCTCTAAAAAATGAGATTGAGGCGGCTGTGAATTCAGGAAAACTTGGACATTTGGTGAAGGGTGGAAAACCGGGGACTAGTAAGGCTTCCGCGCGAGATAAGCAGGGCCCGCCCAAAAAACAAGTCAAATATTTAAACGTTCACATGATTCAGGGTGGACACAAGGTTGGCGGGAAGCGGAGAGAATACCTGGATGAAGAGTGGAAGCATGAGCCTGTGATTTTTCTGCGAGTCAAAGGAGGCCCTTGAAATTAGAATCCTTTGATCATCACCGCTCTTTTTGGTCATTATCGCTCACACTACATTTTCTTCGACACTAGTAGCACGTCGGACATAATGTACGAGCAGTGCTTCGAGCAGCTAGATGAAGAAGATAAGGAGAGGTTGAAACTTATTTATGCTCCTGTATCTGGATTCGGAGGAGAAATAATGCACCCGCGAGGGGTGATTTCCTTTCCAGTCACTCTAAGTGATGGAATTCATTCAAGAACCGAGGAGGTCGAATTTTTAGTTTTACCAACAACATCGAAGCATGACATTATCTTGGGGTGAGAAGCGATTGGAGATTCAATGTCCATCCTTCCACAGCACACGGTGCAGTTGGAGTTCTGACTCGCACTGGTGTGGCTATCATTCATATTCATCACCATTGCTTCGCAACAAAAAGCTCCAAGCCAAGAAAAGTTCCGAAACAAACTTGGCGGACTGAACCTGAGAAATGGGTATTAAACAAGAAATAGTGAGAACATTTTTGAAGCAGTTGCTGACAAAGAATGTTGACATCTTCGTGTGGCAACCCGAGGACATGACCGGGGTCCCACGAAAGATTGTTGAACACAAATTGCGAGTAAATCCAGTGTTTACTCCAGTTGTGCAGAAGAAGCGTAAGATGGGGCCGGAACAAACAAAAGCAATGAATGAACAAGTTCAGGACCTCTTACATGCTGGAATTATCCGTCCAATCCAATACCAAATTTGGGTTGCCAATCCGGTCATTGTCCCTAAAAGCAACGGGACATGGTGGATGTGCATAGATTTCAAGGATCTTAACAAGGCGTGTCCTAAAGATTGTTATCCATTGCCGGAAATTGACATTAAAGTTGATGATGTAGCCCCTTTCAAATTCAAGTGCTTCTTAGATGACTACAAAGGCTATCATCAAATCTGCATGGCGGCGGGTGATGAGGATAAGACAGCGTTCCGAATAGACCAAGGCACATTCGGTTATATGATGATGCCATTTCGTCTAAAGAATGCGGGGCTACATATCAGCGGTTGATGGATGGGGCATTTAAGAAACAGATTGGTTGAAACTTGGAAGTTTACATGGATGACCCTGTAATCAAAAGCGCTAAGGAAGTTCAGATGCTGAGAGACATCGAAGAAACATTCGAGACTTTGAGGAGCATCAATATGAAATTGAATCCAGCCAAATGTTCCTTTGGGATGGAAGGAGGTAAATTTCTTGGAGTAATTGTTACAGGCGCGGGCTTTAAGGACAACCCGGATAAAGTCCAGGTAGTAGCCCGCATGCCTTCCCCTTCTTCTCTCGAGGAAGTGTAGACACTCAATGGGAGATTAGTTGCACTAAACAGATTTTTGGCAAATCATGTAGCTATGTCTTATCCATTTGTGTCAACTTTGAGAAATTGCCTCAAGAAGGCACATTTCAAATGGACCGCGGAAGCTAAACAAGCATTCCTAGAGGTAAAAAAATGCTTAATGGAGTTGTCTACCCTAACCGCACCACACACGGGTGAACCACTGACATTATATTTATCTACTACCGACATCGCCATTGGGGTCGTGCTACTGACGGACAGAAAAAATGTTCAAACGCCAATTTATTATGTCAGTAGGACGTTGACAGACCCAGAAACCAGATAATTAATGCTCGAGAAGCTGGTTCTGGCGTTGGTCTATGCTTCCAGGCGATTACGCACATATTTTCAGGGTCACCCCATCAATGTGCTGACAAGGTACAAACTCAAGAATGTACTAAGTAAACCGGAATTTTCTGGGCGATTGGCGAAATGGGCCATCGAACTGGGTGAACAAGCGATTGAATACAAACCCAGACCGGCAATTAAAGGACAAGTGTTGGCGGACTTCATCACAGAGGTTCCGCAGCACAAAGAAAAAGAATGCTTAGTTGAACAGCAGCCTCAAGTACCTCCGGAACAAGGAGTAATATGGTCATTGTTCACGGACGGAGCATCCAGTAGCGAGGGATCTGGCGCAGGCCTTAGGCTAGTCAATCCCGAAGGCCATGAGTTACTTACGCCATCAAGTTATCCTTCAATAGTACTAACAATGAGGCGGAGTATGAAGCTTTTTTGGCAGGCCTACGGATAGCCAAAATATTGGGGTAAAGCACCTAGAAGCGCGGGTGGATTCCATGCTGATAGCAGGGCAGATCAATGGGACTTACGAAGCAAAAAATGATGTAATGGCTTCATATCTGTCACAGGCAAGGGATTTGATTCTTCAGTTCTCCTCATTCAAAATTGTTCACATCAAGAGAAGCGAGAACAAATCGGCGGGCGCTCTTAGCAAATTGGCTTCAACAAATTTCGAGCATTTTGCTAAAGACATTCGTATTGAAGTTTTGGATCGCCCGTCCTTCCCGCAACACCAAGTTCTAGTAATCCAGACCGGTGTTGAATTCTGTATGACACCAGTTATTGCTTATTTGTCATAGGAGTTTTGCCGGAAGAGAAGTCCGCGGCTCCGAATATAAAACACAAAGCCTCGAACTCTTAGATGAACGATGGTGTTTTGTACTGACTTTCCTTCCACGGCCCACTACTTAGATGTGTGGATGCTGAGGACGCAAACTACTTAATCAGAGAAGTTCATGAAGGCATGTGTGGTCTCCACGCAGGTCCAAGAATGGTCGTTGCAAAGTTAATGAATGTCGGGTACTACTGGCCATGAATGCATCTGGACGTTGAGCAAGAAATCAAAAAATGCGATACCTGTCAACGTCATGCTCCCAACACACTGCGACCAAAGAACAAACTCATTCCAGTCACTTCCGCGTGGCTTTTCCAGAAATGGGCTATTGACATCATGGGACCTTTTCCTGAAGCCCCGGGACGCGTCAAGTTTCTAATCGTAGCCATCGATTACTTCACGAAGTGGGTGGAAGCCAAACCAGTCGCATCTATTACGGCAGCGAGTGTCAAAAAATTCCTTTGGGAATTCATATTCTGTCGGCTTGGTCTTTCGCTGGAACTTGTAAGTGACAACGGTACTCAATTCGCGAACAGTAGACTACAAGAATGGTTGAAAGAACTTTATGTCTAAAAAATCTTCACATCTGTAGCCCATCCGCAAGTGAATGGCCAGGTTGAACGACCCAACCAGACAATCAAAGACGGGATCAAAGCTAGGTTAGGCACTAAACAAACCGGCTGGGTCGATGAATTGCCCCATGTACTATGGGCCTTCCGCACTCATAAGAATTCAAGCAATTCTGAAACGCCATTCTGCTTAACCTACAGCACCGAAGCCATGATCCCAGCCGAAATAGGGGTCCCATCCGCATGAACTCTATTGATCGATGACAATGACAAAGAGTTATGGATGAACCTCAACCTTTTTGAATAAATAAAGGAACTGGCATCAATCCGCGAGCACAATTACAAACGCCAACTGCAGAAGTATTATGATTCGCGGGTCCAAAAACAGCAAGAATGGCGTAATCCTTTATTGACAAAAAGAAGATCCTACAAGCACTTATATTATGAAAGTAAGACAAAGTGTGTCGGATACAACAAACTTCTTATTAATGTACAAATGGGATTACAAAAATTTTACAAGGAAGATAGATCAACAAAGATTACAATAAATAGAAAACTATGCTGCTTCATCTTCTTCGTCTTCATCTTCCGCATCCTCTTGGTTGACATTGACATGTGCAAGAAGCTCCTTCAGCTTTTCAACCCCATCTTCCTTATCTTCAAGATCGACAATTTGACTTTCAATAGAAAACTTCGAACTGTCAAATGTCTTTATCTTCTCATCAAGGATTTTAGCAGTATCCCGGCCAAGCAAAAAGAATTCTTTCGGAAGTTTACCTTCTTCACAAAATTTGAAACCTTCTTGGAAACCCGTCTGACAGCCGGCTTGTAAAGATGCATTCAAAAGTATGGCAAGACAGTTTCCGAGTTCATCGGCTTCTCGAACATGGGTGATAACCTGTTAAAACAAGTGTAAGCAAGTGTTTCGCGTGTATTTATGAATATAGAAATTCCAAAGTAATAAGTTACCTGAGGAACTCCCTCCGCTAACAACCATTTTTTGTCCGCCTCGGCCCGGACAAGTTCCATATTGTGCCCCAGACATTCCAAGGCATGTTCCCTGTTTTTAGCAGCAAGGACGGTAAGGCATCATCCTTGGCCGCTGATTCAGCCTTCAGAGTTCTTATCAACTCATCACGTTCGTCCAATTGTTGCTGAAATTGGCCCCTCTCCGCTTCAGAAACTATCTTGGCATCCGCCAACTGACGTTCTGCGGCTTCAGTTGCCAAACGACTCTCCCAGGCTTCATCCATAGCCCTCAGGGCTTCATTCTTCGCCTTAGAAGCCTTAACTTCTAACTCCTCCCCTTCCTCATTCATACTTAGCCAATCTCGACATATCTCTTGAGTGGAAGAGAGTGTTAGATAAGCTGTAGGAATAGGAGTTCAGCAACTCTTGACGCGGGCGCCTACGTCGGCGTTCCCTTTCAGCAGGAGGAAGACCTCCTTGCAAGTATTCCATGCAGACGTCCGCATCGGAAAAAGTCGAATCCTGGCGTAAGGACCAACGTGGACGATGCATAACAGGATCTTCCTCATGAAGGGACGAAAACGCTTGTGGTCCGCGGCCAAAAGCACTAATCCCTCCTTCGTCCCTAAAACGTTAGGAGAACTGGAAATGTGAAGAAATGGCAGGGTCTTCAGGTTTTCCGTCCCTTTTACTCCTAGAGGGAGGGGTATCCGTAATAACAATCAGATCCCGGAAAGCTTTAGGTGGAGATGGTGGCGAAGATTGAGGAGGAATAGACCCTCTTAGACCTACAAGGTCCTCATAAGATTCCTTCAGGAGATCTACAAAACAATACTTCAGGAAGTAAAGAACACACCTTACGTGTTAATAATGGTTCTCAAAATTATAACTATCAAAATTACCTGAAGAAGCATCATCAGATGCAAGCTGTTGGACACGGGTGCCCAAATTTGGCCTTTTCTGTTTTTTGGATGGGACCGCCTTGGTCGATTTTCCTTAGCGTTTCCCCGTTATTATGGAAGTACCCGCACCAACTGCTTGATGCTCACCTTCGACGGCGATATCATCAGTAGATGGATGATGGCCCTCGGTAGTGACATCGGCATTTTCGTGTCGGCTTCCTTATTGGTCGATGGCTTCTGGTCCTGTTTACAAGTCAGACCTACACTTGAATGTAGGGTATTAGTAGCATCAATTGATAACCCTCATTCACAGAGTGATGACTCTTCGCTAGATGAGAGGAGTACAATCATCCCGCGAGAAGTGGCAATAGTAATTGGTCAAGGTTGTAAAATGCCCTCACCTTTCAGAATGAATTCCTCACCTTTGGCGTACATCGCCTCGGAAACTACAGGTTCCGGGCGGAGCGCGGTGGAGAATAGGAAGTTGTTGTGCGTACGCTCAAATATTGGCGCGTCCTTTGGGTCGATTGGACGGCGCACCATCAGACCCTTTTCATGGTCCAAAAGTGTACTAAAAATGGAGCCTTCGCCTGTATCAACAAAAATAGAAGTCATACCTCAGGAGAAAAATTACAAATAAAAAACAATAACAGACTTACCCTTGTTTGGTTTCTCGTAGTATGGCTCCAAATCAGAGAATGGCCATAAACGGCTCATCTTAGCACTCACCATCGCCCCCTCATGTATCGGGCGCATAGGAGTTGGCGTTTTGGTCAACGTCATGAACCAGGGAAGATTTACATGGGCAGCGGCGGGAACCACTGGCATCTTCTCATCCTCCTTACGATAGGTCATCGTAAATGGAATGACATTTTCCTGGATCCAGAAAATATTTGGCTTCCACTCGTGGAGGCTGCGGATCCATTCGGTACCAATAACCGCTTTCCCGGTTGTAGCTCCGCTATACCACCCGCCGCGGTAGGTCGTCTTGTAAAAGATAGCGAACATACCGACGGACAGTTCATGTTCACGAGCTCGACAACAGAACTCGAAATGTCGAACTCTTAACATCCCAAAGGGATGGATTTGCGATAAATGAACTCCGTATGTTGTCATGACGGATTGGACAAACCTCGTCACTGGCAACCGGAAATTTCCTGTCGTGAAATGGTCCATATAAACGGCCATTTTATTCGCCGGTGGTTCGGTAGCAACAGCACCGTCCGCCGGACGTTATGGTTCCCACTCTGGTGCCAAGCCGTACACGTTAAGAACATCATTATAATCTTTCTCCTTAAGGTTAACGACAACCTCGTGAATAGCAGGAGCACTCTTCTTATCACCCGCCATCTAGATAAAAAAAATATCAGATTCTGTTAAAGAGAACTCAAATATGAAGAATCGAAATATGGGATAAAGAAATATCGGATCTGCTATTGAAGAGAGAAAAAGAAGAAAGATCAATGACAGATACGAATGAATTGAAGAAAGGTATGGCCTATTTATACACGTTGCAACTAATGTGACCGATTGGATGCTAGTGGAGAGAGAAACAGCGACCCAATTACAAGCTGACACGTAAGGCGGGAAAGACAAAAAAGCAAATATAAACTGGCAACAAATGTCACACACGTCTGGTAAGTTATTCTGCGACGTTTCTCTTTCCGCCACGTCATTGCTCCATCCCACTTACCGAAATTCAAAATTGGAAAATCTGAAAATATCTCACAAGATATTATCATAATACAAAAATAGTACAAAACTCACAAGAGAACAAAAAGTTTTCTTTTCATTCAAGACAAAGATATTTACAAAGGTGCGGAAAAGAAATTACAAAGCCTAATGCCTAATCTAAGGGTCCTTGGCTGAAGCATCTTCCGGAGGTGTAGGCGAAGTATCTTCTGGAGGAGAAGGCGGAGTATCTTCTGAATCTCCCTCCAGATACTCCTTCAATTGTTGCACACCATCACTCGCCGCAGCAAACTCCCGGTGCTTCTCTTTCAAAGGAAACGACAGGTTATCATAGTCATTGATTCGCATGTCATACTCCTGAACAACGTCAAGACCATGAAGCGGATGATCTTCAAAAGAACGGCCAGTTTGAGCATACGTTATCCCTCCATCGAAACCTGCCACGCGGCCAGACTAGGAGGAAGCCTTATGTAAAAAGGCAATTATATCTGTCAATTCAAGCCCCTCCTTGATATTTTTAATCACCTATTACAGAAAGGAACATTTATCAAAATAATGGATGGACAAAAATAAAATGACAAGTGGAAGATCGGAAGAACGTACCGCATCAAGACCTTGACCTAGCAACCATCGCCGGTCCTGTTCGGCACGTTCTGCTCTATCTTGTAGTTCCCGGAACCCGTCAGCTATTTTTTGTTTGTCATTTAACGATTCAGCTGCACGGGCTTCCGCTTCTTCACGAGCCTGCAAGAGGGACTCATAGGCAGTCTGCATTTCAGCAGCATTTTTATCCTTCAATTCGGATTGCTCCCTCTGCAGTTTCAAATTCGTTTCAAGCACCTGGATTTTGGCACCTTGGCGGGTCACCTAACTTTCTAAGGCTGAATTGGCATCAAGTGCCTTCGCCAGGTCCTCCTTTTTTCTCTGCGTCTCATCTCAAGCCACTTGAAGAATAGTATTTTTCCTTTTACTCGCCTCTTCCCACTGATATGCAGCAGCCGCATGACGATCATTCTCTATTCTGAGAGCAATCTCTGCATCAGTTAATTTCCATTTGTCTGTGTTAGCCGCGTGTGACATTTGTCAATATTTATTTGTATTCGTTAAACCGACCCGTAGTGTCATTTCAATAAATCCGTATATGTCGTTTATCATTTAATATTAACTACGATGATTTATAGTTGTTATTCATTCATTTTTCTATTTGTTTAATTCAATTAACGAATCTCTGAGCTATAAAAGTCTAAAAAATAATGAAAGTTTAAATCTATACAGATATAAAACGTAAACAATCTAAGGATATTAAAAATATAACAAGTTTAAATCAATTATGCATAATTAAAAAGTTAAGGGTTAAAGATTAATTAAGCTTAAAAACAGTTTGTATATATTAAAGAAGTTGAGGGGCTTAAAGTGTAACATTTATATTTAAAATATAATATAATAATAATACACCACCCAGCCTCCTCTGCCCTCCTTCCCACATTTTTCCGGCAACCCAAATTCCGGCGACGGCTGAAAACTTCCGGCGACCATCAAAACCACTTCAAAACGGCATATTAACTCAATTTTAATGATATAAACTCGTTTCTCCATCACCTTAATGATTAATCAAGCCTCATTACGCGTAATAACACCTCCAACGTTTGGATTCAAACCTCAAACCGCCGGATAATAATAAAAAAATTCATTAACTCAAATTAAACCTCCAACGGATCAATTGAGGCTATAAATAGTATCCTAATATCTTCCTAAACGTGCTACAAACATAATATTACACAAACAAACTCATTAATATCACCAAATTTTTCTTATAAACTCGGTTCCGGCCAACTCGTAGTTTACCCACTTTTCGGCATCAATAGAGGTAATTGATAGGTGGGTTTTCATTAGTTTGATCCGTCTAACAAAACCCCTAACCTAAATCTATCAAACATGTAATGGATTTGAAGTATTGAAATGTAGGGTTTATGTGAAGAAGATGAAGTTTGGTTGGTGTTTAAAATTAGTTCCTTTCATCTTTTAAACAAGAAGCTCAACTGGTCCAGTGGTTGTGTATGTGTTGTTTGGTTGTGAAGACCCGGGTTCGAACCCGGGTCACAACAAAACTGTTTCATATTTTTGAAAACCATTTTTTTATTAGTTTTAATAAATTAAATATATATTTATAAGTCATACAATATAAATAAAATTAGTTTCATAGTTAAATAAAAGATGTTTTGATTACCGTTAACAATTTCCGTTCAAGAATCAACTATTACCAACCAAACCACTTGTTAAAAATTGTTAAATAACCGGTTGGTGTTTTGATTACCGTTAACAATTGATTATTTTACATAATTATTTAACGATTTTTAACAAGCAGTTTGGTTGGTAATAGTTGATTCTTGAACGGAAATTGTTAACGGTAATCAAAACATCTTTTATTTAACTATGAAACTAATTTTATTTATTTTGTATGATTTATAAATATATATTTAATTTATTAAAACTAATAAAAAAATGGTTTTCAAAAATATAAAACAGGTTTGCTGTGACCCGGGTTCGAACCCGGGTCTTCACAACCAAACAACACATACACAACCACTGGACCAGTTGAGCTTCTTGTTTAAAAGATGAAAGGAATTAATTTTAAACACCAACCCAACTTCATCTTCTTCACATAAACCCTAGATTTCAATACTTCAAATCCATTACATGTTTGATAGATTTAGGTTAGGGGTTTTGTTAGATGGATCAAACTAATGAAAACCCACCTATCAATTACCTCTATTGATGCCGAAAAGTGGGTAAAATACGAGCTGGCCGGAACCGAGTTTATAAGAACGATTTGGTGATATTAATGAGTTTGTTTGTGTAATATTAAGTTTGTAGCACGTTTAGGAAGATATTAGGATACAATTTATAGCCTCAATTGATCCGTTAGAGGTTTAATTCAAGTTAATGAATTTTTTTATTATTATCCGGCGGTTTGAGGTTTGAATCCGAACATTGGAGGTGTTATTACATGTAATGAGGCTTGATTAATCATTAAGGTGACGGAGAAACGAGTTTATATCATTAAAATTGAGTTAATATGGCATTTTGAAGTGGTTTTGATGGTAGCCGGAAGTTTTCTGTCGTCGCCGTAATTTGGGTTGCCAAAAAAACATGGGAAGGAGGGCAGGGGATGCTGGGTGGTGTATTATTATTATTATATTATATTTTAAATATAAATGTTACACTTTAAGCACCTCAACTTCTTTAATATATACAAAGTGTTTTTAAGCTTAATTAATCTTTAACCCTTAACTTTATAATTATGCATAATTGATTTAAACTTGTTATATTTTTAATATCCTTAGATTGTTTACGTTTTATATCCGTATAGATTCAAACTTTGATTATTTTATAGAATTTTATAACTCGGAGATTCGTTAATTGAATTAAAAAAAATACAAAAATGAATGAATAACAACTATAAATCATCGTAGTTAATATTTATTGAAACGACACAACGGGCCGGTTTAACGAATACAAATACGAATACAAATAAAAATTGACAAATGTCACAGTATTCCCTACTTTTGAGAATTTCGTCCCGAAATTAAGTTGAAGAATCCGTAACAAAAAAATGAGGATACTATGTTCGCATCTGATCTTCTTGTTCCTAAGTGAATTCAGCGCCACGCTTGGATTCCCAACGAACCTTTACCAAAGGTATACGGCTACGTTTAGTTTCCTTGTCTTTGCGATCCATGATTTCCACCGGTTTCTCGACAAAGTGCATTGTTTCATCGATACGCACTTCGTCGAGTGGTACATGGAGATTTCCATCAGCAAGACATTTCTTCAAATTTGAAACGTGAAACGTAGGATGGAAGTTCGAGTGTGTAAGCACCACTACCAACACGAGCAAGAATCTTGAAAGGTCCAACGAAATGAGGAGATAGTTTGCCATTCTTGCCAAAACGAACAACACCTTTCCAAGGAGATACCTTGAGAAGGACACGGTCACCAACATTAAACTCGAGAGGTCGTCGTCGGTTATCAGTGTAACTCTTTTGACGGCTACGAGCGGTTAAGAGGTTTTGTCGAATTTCAGCGATTCGATCAGTAGTCTCTTGAACAAGTTCCGGACCGGTGATTTGGGTTTCACCAATTTCACTCCAACAAATAGGTGATCGACATTTACGACCATAAAGTGCTTGGAACGGGGCCATAAGGATACTCGAATGATAACTATTATTATACGAGAACTCAATCAAGTGAAGATGAGAATCCAAGTTTCCACCAAAATCCATGACACATGACCTAAGCATGTCTTCGAGCATTTGAATCGTGCGCTCGGATTGTCCATCGGTTTGTGGAAGATAGGCAGTGCTATGATCCAATCGAGTTCCCAATGCTTTTTGAAGCGATGACCAGAAGTGAGAAGTAAAACGACTATCACGATCGGAAATGATACGCAAAGGTATACCATGACGACAAACGATACGCTGAACATAGATATGAGCGAGTTGATCAACCGTAAACTTTTCATTGATCGGAATGAAATGAGCAGATTTAGTCAAATGGTCAACTATAACCCAAACACCGTCATGACGGTTTCGAGTAGTCGGGAGTTTGAACACAAAATCCATAGAGATATCCTCCCATTTCCAAACAGGGATGTGTGGTTGAACGAGCAAACCAGAGGGTCGTTGGTGCTCGGCCTTAACCTTAGCGCAAGTTAGGCATTTTCCCACATATAATGCGATGTCTTTCTTCATACCGGGCCACTAAAATGTGGTCCGCAGATCAAAATACATCTTATCCGCACCAGGATGAATGGAATATCGAGACTTATGAGCTTCGTCCATGATGAATGTGCGAAGATCGTCATGATTTGGAACCCACAAACGATTGAGGTAATATAACAAACCATCGCGCTTAGTTTCAAGTTGATTTTCGGCACCACAGGACATTTCTTCGTACATATTACCCTCGGTGACAGAGACATGTTGGGCTTCGAAGATACGAAGTTGAAGATCAGTTTGAACGGTCACACAATGAAGCAGAATTGATTTCACATGGGTCTGTTGACTAAGGGCGTCAGCTACAACATTCGCTTTACCAGGATGATAACGAATTTCGTAGTCGTAGTCGCTAAGTAGTTCGGCCCATCGTCGTTGCCGCATGTTTAGATCTTTTTGGTTGAAAATATGTTGAAGACTCTTGTGGTCGGTGAATACCACACACTTAGTGCCATAGAGGTAATGTCTCCAAATTTTCAACGCGAATACAACGACACCGAGTTCGAGATCATGCGTTGTGTAATTCTTTTCATTAACCTTAAGTTGTCGTGAAGCGTAAGAGATAACTTTACCTCGTTGCATAAGGACACAACCGAGGCCTTGGTTGGAAGCATCGCAATAGACAACAAAATCCTCATTGCCCTCAGGGAGTGCAAGGATCGGAGCATCGCAAAGCATGCGCTTAAGAGTATGAAAGGCTTCATCTTGCTTTGGCCCCCATACATAAGGTTTATCCTTATGAGTTAGTGAGGTTAAGGGCAAAGCGATCTTGGAAAAATTAATGAAGCGACGATAATAACCCGCAAGACCAAGAAATTAACGAACTTCGGTAGGAGTGGTTGGAGTTTTCCAATTCTTAACAGCTTCGATTTTGGCTAGGTCACCGTGGATACCCTTTTCGTTTACTATATGCCCCAAGAAGGGAATTTCTTTCAACCAGAACTCGCACTTTGAAAACTTAGCATAAAGTTGTCCCTTACTTAAGAGATCAAGGACGGAATGAAGATGTTTCTCATGCTCGGCGTTGGACTTGGAATAGATAAGAATGTCGTCAATAAAAACAATTACGAATTTATCTAGGTATGGTTTGCATAAGCGGTTCATGAGGTCCATAAACACCGCGGGTGCATTGGATAGCCCAAAAGGCATAACCATAAATTCGTAATGCCCATAACGAGTCCGAAAAGCGGTTTTGGGTATGTCATTTTCATGCACGCGTAGTTGATGATAACCCGATCGAAGATCAATCTTTGAGAAGCATGAAGCTACTTGGAGTTGATCAAAAAGATCGTCAATACGAGGCAAAGGATAAAGATTCTTGATTGTGAGTTTGTTGAGCTCACGGTAATCAATGCACATACGGAAGGATCCATATTTCTTCTTGACGAAAAGAACGGGTTCGCCCCAAGGAGTTGAACTAGGGCGAATGAACCCTTTATCCAAAAGTTCTTGGAGCCGGTTAGACAATTCTTGCATCTCGGATGGTGCAAGACGATAAGGAGCCCAGGCAGGAGATCGATTCGAAATTTCACATCACGAATAGGAGGAAGACCAGAAACATCATCAGGAAACACCCCAGGATACTCGCGAACAACAGGAATGTCCTCAATATTTCGTTCCTTCTTTTCCACTACATGGGCTACGAATGCAACATACTTCTTGCATAAGTACGTTTGGGCTTGAAAACAAGTGATAAAATTTAGGCTCGAGGAAGAAGGCTTTTCACCAGAGACACGAAGGATTTGACCATCAGCAAGCAGGATACAAATGAACTTCTCGAAACAAAAAATTTCCGCACGCTGAACAGATAACCAGTCTATGCCTACTATGATGTCAAAACTTCCCAATTGCATAGGAATGAGATCGATTGAGAACTTGTGGCCATTTAGAGTTAATTTGCAATCTCTAATAACCGAATCAATTGATACAGATTTACCATTAGCTACTTCAATAGAATACGAGTTTTTAAGCTTAGATCGGGGTTTAGCAAGTAAAGGCTCATATTCAAAAGACACAAAACTCATATCGGCACCGGTATCAAATAAAATGGTTGCAAAGTGGTCATTCACGAGAAACGTACCGTTCACCACATCGTCATTTTGCTGAGCTAGATTGGCGTTAATCATAAAAGCACGCCCACGATTTTCTTAAGGAGCTTGAGCAGCTTGAACGATTTGACCACCTTGTGGTGCTGGAGCTAAAATTGCGGGATGCGGCTGAACTTAAGCTTGGTTAGCCAACAATGGTGGAACCTGTGGCTGATAAGCCTGCTGGGTATGATATGTCTGAACCTGGTACATCGGAGCTGGAGAAAGCTGAAGTGCATTCACATGTGCGAGTCGTGGACACGCGTTGCGAAAGTGGTTAGGTTCACCACAATTATAGCAAGCTTGCAATTGGTTAATAGGTTGAGCATACGGTGCAGGGCGAGGGTTGGGTTGAGCAAATCGTTGAGAAGCAGTAGGTACAATAGCAGTCTCACGACAAGCGGTGCTAAGATGCCCAAAACGGTTTCAACGAGTGCATTGGCGGCAAGCGACACTGGCAGGGTGATGACGTCGACAAAAGTTGCAATACGGATGGGGTCCGTTGTAGAGTTTCTTGGGTGGTGATACAATGTTAGTTTGAGGTTGAGGTGCGGTTTGTTGAGTTAGCGCATAGTTCTTGCGCTTCTTGCTATGGTGGTGTGAGGAGAAAGCAGACTTGGACGACTCAGGTTTCGATTCTTTGGACTCGATAGTGGGTTTATCAGCAGATTTCCTTCGATCCCTTCAATGTCAAAGTCCCGGCTTTAACATGATTATCAGTTAAAGTTGAAGCAAGGTTGATTGCGTCACCAAGTTCTTTGGGAGAACTACTCAAAACACTGTCTTGGATTTGTCTCGGTAGTCCCCGAATGTACTTATCGATGGCACGCGAAGTTGGGGTAACAAGGTGAGGTACCAGCATACTGAGTTCATTGAAACGAGACGTGTAAGCTACGTGCTCACCACTCTCTTGTTTGAGGTTCCAAAACTCAGCTTCCAAATTCATACGCTCACTTGGAGGCAAGAGTTGCTTGGTCATCAGTTCTTTCAACTCGTCCCATGGCATAGTCATGGAAGCTTCGGCACCACGGGTTGTCTTTTCCTTCACCCACCAGGTAAGTGCCCCTTTTTCAAAGACACTTGTAGCAAAACGGGTTCGCTTATCATCGGGACACTCAATGTGGAGGAATTTGCTCTCCATTTGTTCGTACCACTGAAGTAGGGCAGTGGCACCTTTAGTCCCGTCAAACGCTGGGGGTTTTGTGCTGGTGAAAGTCTTATACGAACAGTGAGATGGTTTAGGCTTGCTTGAAGCAGAGGCGATACTAGCAGAAAGGTTCTGGTGAATTTGGGTCATCATATCGGGAAAGACCGCGGCTAATTGTTTGGTGATTTGAGTAGTTAACTTGCGGCTAGAAATTTTGGAAGAACGGCGCTTGTTGAAATGGATAGAGATTCTGCGAACAATAGTAACGGAATTCGTGAGACTCGGAATAGGGTATGGTATAAAAAAAATAAAAAAATAAAAAAAAATCCTTGTTAAAGTTTGCTTTAAAAGAAATAAGTAAATAAACATAAAAAAATTAAATAAATAAAAATCATAACAATGGTAATAAATATGGCATGGAACTTAAAAAAAACTCGAAATCAAACCGAAAGCTGGGTATTCATATACAGACTTCCAGTTAAAACACATTGTAAAACATAAAGGAGTGCAACCATATTCTTTTCACAAAGAGAACATGATCGTTGTGAAAATTTAAGTTGTGATTCATATGGCGTTGAAAGTGGTATGCTTTAGCCTAATAGGATTCATGCTCTTTCCTAACTCTCCAGGTAAGCAACCAGGTCCCGCGTCTGATTGGGATTTATACGCATTGTTTATTCTTAGGTTTCAATAACCTTGGTGTCAAGAGTTTCGGAAAACAGACACGTCCCCCTTCCAGTTACTACATACCCGCCTTAACGAACCATCTTTAAGAAGAAGAAATATCGGAACACCACAATAAAAATCGATTATTGAAAATGTTTGAAAAATCTTTGCTTTTAGGCATAAACCTTGGACTTGTGTGTGCTTTGTGTACATGAGGAGTAAATGAATTGACAACAAAATATTAAGCAAGTGCAT
Source organism: Bidens hawaiensis (assembly GCF_021521415.1). Lineage (NCBI taxonomy): Eukaryota > Viridiplantae > Streptophyta > Magnoliopsida > Asterales > Asteraceae > Bidens > Bidens hawaiensis. Next base: position 239,272 of record NW_027494823.1, read on the forward strand.
TGAACAATCACATAAGGCCCACATAATTTTCTAATCGTACAACCTAAACAATTAAGCAAATAAACTATAACTAACTAGAACACTACGTCTAATGTCTTATCTTATAGTCACGGCTCTGATATCAATTTGTAACACCCCGGCTTTAGCGGAATACGCCCGAGTGTGACGTACAGATTGCCCAAAACACAAGTGATACTATTAAGTGACAATAATATCATTAATTCATTCAAATCCCAAGTACACAAGTTGTTCAATAAGACAAATATAAAGGAAAATAATAAATCACATCTCCTTTTTTATTCTTTAAATAACCTAACTTCTAGTGTCTTTCGCCATTTCATCCTCTAATATAAGTACATGTAGCATATATATAAAATAAAGTCAACTAATTGAATAGTTGGTGAGTTCACACAAGTTTAATACAAGTACATAAAAACCATACAATTCCATGAAACTTGGTGTAGTAATAGCGCAAGCAATGTCTTTTCCATTCGGTAACAACCAAATGTACTCGGATCGGGGGTCCCTATTCCACTCATAACATCGAGTTCCCGAGTGCATAGGGGGGCGTATGATCATACTTATTGAGGAAACTATGAGCAAGTAGTCTTTGAGCAAGTAAGAAAATAAGCACACAAGTCCATGAAATGAATTGTAGTTTGTAATAATAATTAAATGAAATTTCATTGTTGATTGGATATATATGCTACCCCCGAAATAGTAAAAAAGGTAAAAAGGGGTGTGAGAAACTCACCTTTGAATTGAGATGACAAACTTGAAAATGAAATGAAAGCACGTTATATGAACTCAAACGATCGAATCTCACGAGCTAGAAATAATAAAAACACAAGAATTACTAACTAATTTTATGGAAAAATAAAGGTTGGTTTTAAGGTTCATGCATTATTGTTTGTTTATATACTTTTACTTATTTTATTGTATTTTAATAATTAAGTTTAACGGATTTTAACAAGTTATTATTAATTACTTATAAGGTGAATACTAATTATAATAATATTACGAAAATTTAGCGTTGTCGGTTAGAATTTATATAGTTACAACGTTATTATATATATTCACCTTATAAGTAATTAATAATAACTTGTTAAATCCATTAGACTTAATTATTATAATACAATATAATAAGTAAAAGTATATAAACAAACAATAATGCATGAACCTTAAAACCAACCTTTATTCTCCATAAAATTAGTTAGTAATTCTTGTGTTTTTATTATTTTTAGCTCGTGAGATTCGATCGTTTGAGTTCATATAACACGCTTTCATTTCATTTTCAAGTTTGTCATCTCAATTCAAATGTGAGTTTCTCACACCCTTTTTTACCCTTTTTACTATTTCGGGGGTAGCATATATATCCTATCAACAATGAAATTTCGTTTAATTATTATTACAAACTACAATTCATTACATGGACTTGTGAGCTTATTTGCTTACTTGCTCAAAGACTACTTGCTCATGGTTTCCTCAATAAGTATGATCATACGCCCCCTATGCACTCAGAACCTCGATGTTATGAGTGGAATAGGAACCCCCGATCAGAGTACATTTGGTTGTTACCGAATGGAAAAGACATTGCTTGCGCTATTACTACACCAAGTTTGATGGAATTGTATGGTTTTTATGTACTTGTATCAAACTTGTGTGAACTCACCAATTATTCAATTAGTTGACTTTATTTTATATACATGCTACAGGTACTTATATTAGAGGATGAAATGGCGAAAGACACTAGAAGTTAGGTTATTTAAAGAATAAACAAAAAGAAGTGATTCATTATTTTCTTTTATATTTGTCTTATTGAACAACTTGTGTACTTGGGATGTGAATGAATTAATGATATTATTGTCACTTAATAGTGTCACATGTGTTTTGGGCAATCTATACGTCACACCCGGGTGTATTCCGCTAAAGCCGGGGTGTTACACCGCGGAACGATGTTCGTCGGCTTCTTTCCTGGCATCTTCAGCAGACCGGGTCATCTCCCCCAATTTTCCACCCATTGTCCACCACTCGCGTAATTTCTCTTGTCCACAGGCCAAAGTATTGGCCAGGGACGAAAAGTAATCGATATGAATATCGTGGCGGGAGCGGCTACGCTGATAAATTCGTTCCGCAGGTGGCACACAATGGTTAATAAATGTCGCACGTATGTTTGGGTCCATAAAGCGGGACCAATGCACAATATCTCAATGAGGGACAAATAAGTGATAGTCCTCCCTAGGATTTGATTACCCATGATAGTCTGAACTTGTTGGCTGGGAACGAACAAGGATGGAGGAGGTCGGACGTTGGGCACCTTGCGGTATTACCTCCTCGACGTTTGGTAGAGGGCGCGGGAACCGAGAATCCTCCCTTTCGCCTGTAGGGAAGGGTGAAGATGAGAATGGAAAATGTGGAGGGGACTGAGGAGAAAACTCAGGGGCCTTGGACCCCTCATCATCTGGTCCTTCACCTGTGAACTCAAAGCTTCTCCAGTTCTGAATAGGTAATCCAGTGAATCCTCGTCTTCAGGTGGAGGAGTTGGAGTCTTTTGGTTTTTCTCCGACGGAGGCGTCGGTGGCCTAGTTTCCTTCTCGGGAAGAGGTGATGGTAACTTTCCTCCTTCAGGCGTAGAGGACGTTAATTTTTCACTTTTTCCACCAATCACGGATGGATCTACATAAACAAAATACACATGAGTACCGATCAAAATCACAAGTACTAAAAAAAGCACGAATAGAATTTACCATCCACTTCCTTCATACGTTTAGCAAGACTGGCTCTTTTCTTGGGACGTTGTGTCCGATGTTTTTTCGTCGATAGGCCTCCTTTGACACCCAACGAACCGGTACTCACATCACTCACTCGCGAGGATAAGAGATTCCTCTTCTGATCCAGTTCTGCCAGCAAATGAGAAACAGATGAAACTCCGGAATCATCTTCAGAAGTGCCTCCCTCTTGAGACGATGATTCATCACTCGAAGAGAGGATGACGATCATTCCATCAGAGGTAAGAGCATTGAGTGAAGGAAGGTTAAAGTTATACGCACCTGTTTGGAAAATAGCTTCCGAAGCTACTGGCTCAGCGCGCACCTTAGTGGGAAACAGAAACGGATTCCGTGTTCTTTCGAGAACAGGTGTTTCTTTCGCATTGCGGACGCGTTTCCTCGTGCAACCCTTGTCCTCAAACAGGGCATTCAACATTGGTCCCTCACTTGAAAAACAAAAAACTTAAGTTAGAAAGCTTCACATGAAAAAGGCAAAGAAAGGAAGGAAATATAACTTACAATCATGTACGTTTATGAAGACAGGCTCCATATACGGATATGGCCACAGGCGGCTCATACCCGCCCAAACAAGGGCTTCCTCGATTAACGCCCGCATGGGAGAGGGTTCCGAAACCAAGATGCGGAACCACTCCCGGCCTTCATTGGGGGGGCATAACAACATCTCGCAATGCTTCATTGGCTAGACGAAGAACCATAACGTCCGGCCCGACATACTCGGAAATCCAGAAAAACTTGTTATGCCAATTCTTAGAGCCTCCCTCGATCACATTGCCTATAATCCTTTCGACTATTGGTTGGCAATTGAACCACCCGCCACGGTTGGTCATCCGGTAAAAAACTGAAAATCGATCGATCTGGGGCAACATCTCATGGGTTGTACACATAAACTCGAAGTGACGATCTCCATAACCGTACGAGGATGTAACTTGGATAAATGGATCCCATAGTCACTTAACACCTTCATGAAAAACTTGGTTATGGGAAATCGAAAATTCCCATGAACAAAGTAATCCGCGTACACTGCCATTTTGCCAATCGGTGGCAGACTGGCAACAGATCCTGCAGTAGGAAACTCCGATCCCCACTCCGATTGTATACCATAAGTACGAATCAACTCATCATACTCAGTTCGGTCCCAGTTAACTTCTATCTCGTCAATATTGGGAATCAACGATTGACTAGCCATCGGTCCGGTTAAAAACAGAGAGCAACGAGCAATTTTGAAGGCAATCGAACGGATAATCAAAGGGTAAAAGAATGAAAAGGAAAGAAGATATTTAGAAATCAGATGTGATAAATCTTCAAAAATAAGTAACCTGCACTATTTATACCCATCGCAATTAATGCGATGGCATATGAACAGTGGACAGAGAAACTCATTATCCAATAAACAAATGCCAAGTCACGCGGGAAATTCAAAAAAAGAGAAAAGAGTGTACAGTCTGGTACAGTGACAGCCGGCATAAACGTCCTATAACCTGCTCACGCGCCTGCTAGTGGTCAACTTGTCCTTCTTCATGATTATCCACAGTTCCAACAGAAGATATTTCTACTAGCGTGCAAAATTCAAAAACCCCCAAATTTATCTTAAGTCCAAAATTTCACCCGCATAAAAACTTCACGCAGAAGAAACACTGGACTGTGGGGACTTATAGAGGTAGGATACCAAAAAGACCCAAATACCCTTAAGTATTACCCGCGGGTAGGAAAGGAATCCCTCGTATACCACCCGCGGGACATATGGATCATCCGCATAACATAATAGAGGAATAACACCGTTATATCATACGCGGAAGCATCCAGGCACCCTCAGACGTCATCCACATGATAGCACATCTATCCGCCAAGTTGACCAGAAGGCAATGCCAACAGGATAGCTGTAAATAACTAATTACCTTCTAGAAGAAAACACCACGATTGTTACTTGAAGAATACGTGACTCATCAACCAATGGATGGAGGACACCGAGCCTGGTTGTTATAACCCTGCACATAACTAGGGATCAACTCGTCCTATCATTGAATGACGTGTGTCCAGGTTGTTATATCCATGCACATGGGGCGTATAGCTCAACCTATCACATAAGGACACGCGTCCAGACAGTTATTGAAGATCTTCTAGAATGGGACAGCTGGCCCAATCACAATTCCCATATCCTTCGGCTATAAATACCCTCTACATCTGCATGAGGTACACATTCACTCCCAAGTATTTACTCTCAATACTCTAGTACTTTCTCTACGTTAGAACGGTACTTATTCTCACGCCGGAGAGTGGTTTCAGGAAGAAACCCCCCCTCTTATCCTTCTCGTAACGAGCTCACGGTGTCTGTTTTTCAGGTTCCAGTCACTGGACTTTGGGAAGTTGTGCTCATATCATGTTGGTTGTTATTCTATCCTACCCGGTTGACTCATTAGATCCAGGACCCGTATAGGGGATTGGATCAGTGTTTCTTCAACCATCTTCTAAACAGAAACCCTTTTAACCTAGACCTCACTAGTTGAAACTTTTATCCTGGTGAATCACAAACAACCCTTCAAGTTATTTATTTCACGTTAGTAATCACACTCCCCCTTTTTACGCTTTTATACTTTTGGGGGTGGCATGCATACCATATTCAAACTTACTTGTTTTATGATCTCATTATCAAATCCACAATTCAATATTATGTGTTTGTACGAATACTTGCTCGATCTTTGTTTATGCCTCAATTTGATTATGTGCAAAAGTGTTTATTTTTATGTTGTTTACATGACGCAATAAATATGATCATATGCTCCCCTAACTATCCTACCTTAAGTGCGGATAGCATAGCGCATCATTATCCGAGTATGTTGGTTGTTACCATTTAGAAAGGATCATCATTATCCGAGTATTTTGGTTGTTACCAAATAGAAAGGAGCAACAGTTATTTACTTTACATTTACAATGGTTGTTGCATTATTCTATTTACACATGTGAGTTGTGATTTTTGTCTCGTTATATACATATGTCAAAACTAGTGTATTGCTCACCAACATTCGTGTTGATCAAATCTATTTTTATGCATGCTACAGGTTTACTATTTGATTGCTTGTGAAGATTGAAGACTCATCACTTAGATCATACCGTTAGGATACTTTAACGAATGTGGTGTTTATGTAATTGTTTGTATTATATTGTGAACAAGTTGTATTTGTGATTATTGAATGAAATAAACAAGTTGAGTAAATATTGTCACTTTAATAGTGTCATCGCGTTCTTGAGCAATCCGTTGCACCCCGGCATGTTCCGCCGCCTTTGGTCGGGGTGTGACAGATTGGTATCAGATCCATGACTATAATATAGGCGGTTAGACGTAACGGCATAGTATAGTTTTTGCTTTTGGGTCCTTATACGTGTTGCTTATACGTGATTGCCCTACTTGATTGTTCATCGCGCTTATTTACTCATCTACTTGTGTACTTTATTTAATCTCATTTATACATATACACAAATACTCAAAACATTCTAGGGTATCCTTACCTTACTTTTATTTAATTTTATATATACACATGCACACACTCTCATAATAATCTAAGGTATCCTTACCTTACCGCAAAAACATTAGTTTTTATTGTGTTTTATGGATCACGAGCTTAACTCGGATCCCGTTATTTAAAATCTCCTTAAATATTGTCTCAAATTAGACAACCACTTTAAGTTGTCGAATGCAGGCGTTCCGGTTGCCTCCTTATATTTTGATGTTAAGACATAAAAGCCACGGTGATACGTGGACAAGTCTTTTTCTTTAACATCTCTTTGTATCTCAAATTTTATTAGTTGTTATTATCGTGATTTGAGTCGCAAACATGAAAGACGAAGTGATACGTGCATATGTTCGACTCCACATTTTAACTCATTTTTATTTAAGATTTATCTTCGGGGCGTCAAGTCATGGTGATTCATGCACGACTTTCCGCCTTTTAAAACTTAAGACATTATTTACAAGTTTCAAGGATTTACATAAATTTTCCTTCTATTTAATAATATTAATCCTCAATCACAAGATTCTCATTTATATAATTTTATTGTTTCCGTTAGCATTAATTCTCATATGTTTTGATTTCACATAGTAAAGTTATTTTTCATTTTGATTTCACACCATTATTTTCATTACAAGATTTCGTCTATTGTGATTTTCTCTTGAATTTATGATTATATATTTCGAATTACTCCTAATGACTTTCAATATGCCATCTTTGTTCATTAAGACTTTTTATAAACAAAATTTTTATCATATGAATTTCATCGTGTTAAAGGTTTCATGATAAATTTTACCTTGATTTTTCAAGTAAAGTCCCATTATATAAATTTTAATTTGTCTTTAAAGTCCTCATACAAGACTTCATAAAAATTTTATTTTTATAACAATCCCATTTATTTTGAACTATCATATCGCAATATTGATTATTTAAATTTGTCACGACATTTTAATTACACTGTATTATATAATACACATAGTAGAATTTTCATTACCCAAGTTTATACTCATAACAACTTTCATTATGAAAATTTTGGTTTATTATAACTTCTCACAAATAAAATTAACATTATACGATTCAACTTGTTTTAAATATTTTATGATAGTTTTGCCTTGATTTTTCAAGAAATTCACAAACTTATAGCTTCTTAATGTCTTGAAATCCTCATGCAAAACTTCATAGAAATTCTATTTTTTAAAGACGGTATCGTTTATTTCGATTTCTCGATTCACAATGCCGGTCATTTTAACTTACCATGATATTTTCGTGACACGATATTAAATAACGAACTTGGTAACAAAATTTTCATTACGCAAATTTTTATTCCCAAAACAACTTTCATCATTCATATTGATACCTCATAACAAATTTCGACATTCAATTCACTTATTTTAATTTCCTCATAAGTAGAATTTTGTTTTGATCCCTATAAAAAAAATTATTTTGCTTCCTCATGACAATCGGCTTTTATTTTTACAATAAACTTCAAAAATACAAACCCTGTTGTCTTAGTTTTCCCAAGGTATTTTCCACTACTTAATTTTAAGCATTTCAAGAACGATTTACGTTACGCAGGTTGATTTATTTCAAAATTCTCGTAAATAATTTTGCAACATAAGCCGACCTGACATATCGTAACAACTCTCGTTTTAGTGGAAAATCTTTAGCAAAGAAATCGCTGTGATTCACAAACTTGAATCTCAAAATTTTTTATTAAAACTTTACGTTTCAAACATTTGTAAGAACCTCCTAAACAACTTTCTTTAACTATTATAACAACTTTTTTATTACGCACATGAGTTTGCTAAAATGCGAACAATCCCTAGTGGTTCACGAAAGTTCCGTTTTCGCGCAAAAATTTTAACTTTTAATTGTATTATCAAAAGTTTCATGAATGTTTCAATCATTATTTATAAATTGTGATATTTTCAATTTAAAACCTTTTATTAGTCAAAATTTCTCTAAACGCAACCACAAGTTTCCAAACGCCTGTATTCCATCTCAAACTACCACCTTACATTAAGTCATCCTTCCACTTCAAAAGTTTTCCCACACAATTAAATCTTTCCTCAAGATGAACGAAACCTAATGTACCAAAATATACCCTCACCAACTCAACCCCATGCAAATACAAGATGTACAAAATCAACCCAACAAAAAGCCCTAAATACCGACACTTTTACGCCATGAAAACCTATCAAACCCACTATCCTGATACTCCGAAGACACCAACAAACACATCCACTAATTCCTTGAACATATACAAACCAAAGTTTACTCAACTATGACTCAATCTTTCGACCCATGCTTTGTCAAATCACAAACCATGTCGCCACACCGTTTCCATACAACCGTAGAGTTTGATATCAAAATTTTAACCCAAGCACTCCTTGCAAAATACATGTATAAGCCAAATCTCAACCCAAACTAGTCAAGGTCGACTTATCCAACCCACCAACTTAACCCGAACTTAAATAAGAAAACCTCATCCAAATAGCCCAACCACTACTCACACAAGCCATCTAATCCTCATCCACTCAAACGACCTAAACTCAACAAACCCCAACAATCCATCTCAAGAAAATCCAACTACGCAAGACACCCGAAACACACTCACTCTTCACCAAATTTCCAAAACATTTATCATTCGAAGCCTAAAACCTCGCCATACACACGCAAGCTTCATTTTTCCCTTAATTTTTTTTATTCAACTAGTGTATTTATAACGATCTCATGTGCTCAAATATTCATTTTTTAAAATTATAAACTCTTTTAAGATTAACAATTTACGTATTACGCTCATATTTTATAAATCATCTTTGAAGAATTTAATATTGTCATGACAACTATACTCACACAAAATTCTATTATGATGATTTGTTTTCAAAGATTATTAAACAATTATATACATGTTCCCAAAATTATAAATATTGTCATCTAAGGTGATGATACCATAATAACTTTATAAATACGAGGTTTCATTTTGAATGTTGAATTCGAGATTTTTGCAATAACAAATTACAATTTTCATTATTTTGCATAAACTCAATGATCATGGCTTTACAAATCCTTTTTGGGACACCTTCATAAATGCATCATACACTAGACATTGTAACATGAATTTTGTTCGATAACGATTTATGGGAATTATTACTTCTTATTATCATGAGCATCATTTCTTTCATGATTTATTATCATCACAACAACTTTACATTTGTTAAATTCCTTTAACAATTTAACTTACAAGATTCTCATTTGATAGCGATTTAAATGTTTCTCTAACTACGCATTACCGCGATACTTTGTTATTATATACATTTTCTTGGAAATGATAGAACGGCTTTACTTAAGACTTCATTTTCGATTTTATTTTTATATTTTCAAAAGAGTATATGATACGCGATTTACATATTTCGTCATTACTTCGAGTCTCATTGTTATTACGACTTTCTTTTCAATTGATGAGATGTTTCGATGGTAATTTTATGCACATGAAATTTCATATTTTGTTTTGATTATTCATGACCGAATTCAAGTTATTCAATAACAATTTGTGTACTACTTTCATAACCTCATTTTCGCTAAAAAATTTCGTTTACATTTTAAACGATATTTTCATGACTCTGTTGTTCATGTTTGAGTATTATACTTTCCAAGCAAAACACAATTTTATGCATTTTTCCACATCATTTCATTTACTTAACCAACGGCCTATGTGTGGTTGTCCACAAGTTTTGGCGCTACTGGAAATTGTTACTATAATCATGATTATGTAATGGTTTCACAATAGAAGCCATGTTCACATTTTATTACATTTCTTCAATGATTTTGCCAAGTTTGCCAAAAATTTTATTGATATTTCATGTTTGATATACGGTTACGTTACCCCATAAAACCCACCACATCCTCATGATATTTAATCATATTTCATGCAATCATATCCTCAAATACTTATAACCTCAAGTTTGTTCACGTATGAAACTCATTGTACGATGTTATAGTTAATGGTATCATTGTTTATCCCAACCTCATGTACTCACTTATTGGATTTTTTCATTTTCACTTATTGGATTTCCCCTTTTCCACTTATCCGAGTCCTCATTATCAGGTTTCATTTGCCGATTTTATTTAGTACCTCAATTTATAGACTTTGACATTTATCATGACGACTTTTGACTTTAAATCTCATTTCATGTTGTTTACCCTAAAAATTTTTATTTATTTATTCAATCGTCGTTACTTTCTAAATCGAATTATTATTTTCACCTTGTTTTATATCTTAAGATTCTAGTTGTTTCAAATATTTATCCTATTTTTCCAACTTATGTAAAAGCCAACCTCAAAAATTTTCAATCGCTGGTATTGGTTTGTCAATATTGGTAACATTTAACATATTTTATTTACGTTTCTAATATTTAAAATTTCAAAATAAATATGTCTTTTAAACCACACAATAGAACAAGCCATGTAAACTATATGACGATCTAAATAATTATGGGTGCACACTTAATTATCGAAATTCTCGTATGGAAGCCATAGTAAGTGCGGTTGTGTGCAATAACTCGGACCCGAGAATGATAGCAGAAAAACGGTATAAATGCAAGATGATAAAGGCTTGGTGGATACTCCACATGTACATCCTATATATAAGTATCTTTATTAGGTTTCTCATTTGTGGCGTTTTTAGAGTCATGTAAGGGTTAACGTTATTCTTCTTGCTTAAAATTATTTCTCATAATTGCTTTACTAAAAACGACATTCGTTAGTAATTACCTCTTTTCCGTAAGTCTATTTTAATTCCGGGACGAAATTTTCTAAAGTAGGGAAGACTGTGACATTCGTCATTTTTCCGATTCGATTCGTTTTTGCCTTCGTATTGTAAACCGACCCGATTCGTATCCCAAACCCTTCTATATTATTAAAATGATAGATTTTATGTTTCATAATCATCTCATGCTTGTCGGATCGCGAAGCTTCTTTTACAGCTCTTAAAATGCTCCTAAAACGCTCAAAACACCTCGAAACGAACTGTAGGGACCAAATCTGCCAAACAACCAAAATTGCTGACCAAACCAACCCCCCTAGCATGCCGCCCCACGTGGCCAGGGAGGCTAGGCTGGTCGCGTACGTGGCCTAGTACCTGCAGCAACCAAGTTCGTTTTTTTGTTAATTATCACATGCTTGACTCTTGTTAACCAATGAGAAAGCTTGGAAATATCTAAATCAACCTTATGGATAACCCTAACACCTTATCCTTTATAAAACAAAGCCACACCACTCATTCCAACCTACTCTTTCACATCAAACTCTCTCAAACAAAGTTCTAGCTACAACCTTCAACTTCCTTCTTGTTTGACTTCTAAGAGTCAAACAAGAACCATTTCTTTGATTCTAACTAAATCCATATAATTAAAGATTGTTATTACAACATATATATAATATTTACCCTTTTTTTCCTTCGGCTTTCACTTCTCCGTTCATGGTCGGTTGAGGTGAAATGCTTATAAGGCAAGTCTGCATGGAGGATTATTGCCATCCTTGACTAACTTTCTAACTTGTTTAATCCTTACTAACCGAGTTTCATTTATTTTTATTTTAGTTTATAATACATTTTTAATGAGTTCCATGGTATTGGGAATGTGGTAGCTAGCCTCGGGTTCGTTCCGAGTTGATAACCGAACCAAAACCGAACTTTCGTTTAAATGCTCTATTATTGACTTATTATTTGCAAAACTTGAAGAGTATCATTTCTAAGCTTATTTAATGAGTTCTACGGTACTGGGTATGTGGAAACCATCCTCGATTTCATTTCGAGTCAAGGACTGAACCAAAACCGAACTCTTTTTTAAACAATTTATTATGTTTAAGCTTATTATTATTGTTTAGTTCCTAACCATTTTAGTTTCCAAATCATTTTAAATAGTTCAATGGTATTGGGGTATGTGGCAACCATCCTCGGTCTTATAGTCAAGGACCGAACCAAGACCGAATTAAACCGGGTTCATCCGCTTAAGACACACTAGATGTGTTTTGGGTCACCGAATCTCAATTTTCTTTAAAGCTATATTATAAAACTAATGTTAATTGTTTTCTCAAAATACTTGGCATGTCGGCTCCAACTTGATTTTATAACAAGTTTGGATCGATAAAACCAAACACTCGCTTAACGGACGTAAAGGTTCTTCTCAATAAAACTACAAACTTGGTTAAGTTTACTTTTGATTTTATTGAGTTATCTCATAACATTTACCACTTTGGAGTGTCGGCTTTGGACTGGACTTATTATTCAAGACCCGAACCGACTAATCCGAACGCTCGTAAATCCTGTTTTGGTATCTATATAACAAAGGGTCTTGCAATATTGCATTTATACCCACATAGTTACCTAACATAGGTTAACTAAATCTAATGAATAGAATACCGAGACTCGATTTTGAGTAAATTTACTTTTCAAAAACTGTTACTTTAGTTTCTCAAGTATTTACATTTTAAACCTCAAACTTCGATTAATTATTTAACTTGTCATTTTATTTTACTTTAAAGTCTTTCAAGACCATCTTATAAACCGAAACCCTTTTAACCTAGAACTCACTCGTTGAACTTATTATCCCGGTGAATCACAAACAACCCTTCAAGTTATTTATTTCACGTGAGTAATCACACTCCCCCTTTTTACGCTTTTATACTTTTGGGGGGTGGCATGCATACCATATTCAAACTTACTTGTTTTATGATCTTATTAACAAATCCACAATTGAACATTATGTGTTTGTACGAATACTTGCTCGATCTTTGTTTATGCCTCAATTTGATTATGTGCACGAGTGTTTATTTTTATGTTGTTGTTGGAATGCAATAAATATGATCATGCGCTCCCCTAACTATCCTACCTTAAGTGCGGATAGCATAGGGCATCATTATCCGAGTATGTTGGTTGTTACCAATTAGAAAGGATCATCGTTGTCCGAGTATTTTGGTTGTTACCAAATAGAAAGGAGCAACAGTTATTTACTTTACATTTACAATGGTTGTTGGATTATTCTACTTACACATGTGAGTTGTGATTTTTGTCTCGTTATATACATACGTCAAAACTAGTGTATTGCTCACCAACATTCGTGTTGATCAAATCTATTTTTATGCATGCTACAGGTTTACTATTTGATTGCTTGTGAAGATTGAAGACTCATCAATTAGATCATACCTTTAGGATACTTTAACGAATGTGGTGTTGACGTAATTGTTTGTATTCTATTTTGAACAAGTTGTATTTGTGATTATTGAATGAAATGAACAAGTTGAGTAAATATTGTCACTTTAATAGTGTCATCGCGTTCTTGAGCAATCCGTTGCACCCCGGCATATTCTGCCTCCTTTGGTCGGGGTGTGACAATCTTCGTCATCAACGTTCCTCTAGTTCTCATGATCGTCGCTTGGCTGCTAGAATCACGAAGCAGTTTGCTGCTGCTATGCCCATAATCATCAACCAAATCCAAAGCCTCGACTCCAAAAGAAGTGCTACTTCGGCCGCGCCGAACAATTACGACTTCCGCAACTTCCTAAGAACTAAATCCCCATCATTTTTTGGCGAGGAAAACACCACAGTCTTGCTCCAATGGTTTGAAGAGATGGAAAATGTTTTCATTCACTGTGAATGTCCAAACGCCAAACGGACTATGTTCACCTCGAGAAAGTTCGAGGGTCGAGCTGTCACATGGTGTAATGCTCTAAGGGCTGACCAAGGATCCTACTTGGTGGTAGCCATGACTTGAGAAGACTACAAAGAGGTAATAAAGAAGGAATTCTGCCCTGATCACGAACTGCAAAGGCTGGAAGCCAATTTTTTGGAACTCGAGCAAGATAGTGGAGATAACTCTACCTACCCCAACTGTTTCCGTGAACTTAGCCGAATCGTACCCCACCTTGTAAACCCCGAACCGTGGCATTCAGAAATACCTTCGTGGTTTACCAAACACAATCCGTGGTGCTGTGGTGAGTCGTGATCCCTTAACCATTGGTGAGGCTATGGGTCTAGCTACTTCCTTCACCGACAGTCATGTTAGGGATGGAACCTTGTCTCGCAAGGATTCCAAGCCTAATCCCGACAAGACTGAAACAGACTCAACCTCTGATGCTAAAGCCGAACCCAAGCCTGCTTCTAACAACAACAATCACCGCAACAACAAGCGTAAAACCTATGCCGTTAACCAATCCAATAACCAACCTCTTCCAAACCAAAACCAAAATGCCCCGAGCAAAAAGGCCTACGCCGGACCTCATCCTCTATGTGCCAAGTGTAACTTTCATCACTCTGCTAAAACCCTTTGCCAACTATGCACCCAATGCAACCGTTATGGTCACCTTGCTAGCACTTGTCGTGTCTCGCCTAATGGACAAGCCGCCTCACCTGCTCAACCCGGTGTTCCTAATACCGGGAAAAGAATGTTTGCTTTCATGTGCATCGTATATATGAGTCAGTTCGTTTGAAGTTGGAATCCTCGTATAACGACCATCGTTTAATTGTATTATTCCTATACAAATAAATTATTAAAAAATATTTATATTAAAAATAATTATTAATATAAACAATGTTGGGCCTAGATTATGGTGGTTTGTACTTAGTCTATTTATGTTTGGGTTTACTTTGTATGTTGGGCTTGGGCTATGGGAAATTGTGTAAACTGAGATCCCTTTAGGATCTCGGTGGGCTATTGGTTAGCTATTGGGCTAGGTGTTTGGTTCCCTATATATAGAACATGCATTTTATAGGGTTTGGTTTTTCATTCACTTGTTTTTGGTCGTCTACGAGTTTACTAGACGTGCGTGTATTGTTAGTGCTTAAGCACCCGACGTATAATACATACGTGTGTTATGAAGCAATCCCGGTGTTACGTATTTGTGTCTGTTTGTGTTCTTGAGTCACCAAGTGTTGGTATTCCGCACCAATACTTGTTTGTTGATACCATAATTGTAGTGATCCAGATTCAGGACTTACAATTGGTATCAGAGCCTTAG
This sequence comes from Bidens hawaiensis, assembly GCF_021521415.1. NCBI lineage: Eukaryota > Viridiplantae > Streptophyta > Magnoliopsida > Asterales > Asteraceae > Bidens > Bidens hawaiensis. The sequence continues at coordinate 254,579 of NW_027494823.1, forward strand.
ACCTTATTCAGGCTCGTTATTGTGATATCAAAGATTCTTGAATTTTTTTCGTTGGTGTCTTGGTTGTTTTTCCGGCGGGTTACTGTTCAGAGAAGAAGATAGGAGATTTTTTTGTAAAGATTGATTTTGGTTTGGAAAGGAAATCAAATCCCATTTTTCTCGTAAATTTGTTGCATATTAGGTTGACTGTTGGTGAAAAACAGGGTTCTCGGCTGCCTTTGATCTCTGCCATAATCAGTTCACGGCTGATTTGGTTTTCGGCTTCATTCAGTTCTCTGTCAAAATCTGGCCAACTTAGGGTTCTCGGTCAATAAGTGTTTTCGGTCAATAACAGTTTTCGACCAAGCTTAGTTTTCGGTCAACATCGATAGTTCTCGGTCAAGTTTGGTCAACATTTGTTGTTCTCGGTCAAACTTGGTAAACTTTAGTCGTTCTCGGTTAACATTAGTTGTTCTAGGCCAACCTTGAGTTCTCGGTCATACTCGGTCAACTGTGTGACTTTTGTTCCCAGCCCAGTAAACTTTTTGGGCTTGTCTGATTTAACTTGGGCTTATTACTTGGACAATAATCAACTATTGATATGGATCAGTTAACAATTAGTAATGGATCAAACAACAACACTTAACTCCATCATGGGGACTACCACTCGTATACCCCGTCTCTTGTCTCATGAGGGGCTTAGTGAATGGAAGTTTCGTTTTGAAAAATATGTCAAGATGAAAGTTGCAAAAGTTTGGAGAAGCATAGTTAGGGGACCTTAAAGAATCACCTATCAAAAGGATAACTCTACTGAACTCCTTGTGAAACCAATTACACAGTATGACGATAGATGATTTTGCTAAAGTGGAGGAAGATGAAAATGCTCTCTCTGCTCTAACCATGGCACTCTCACCCGATATTGCCCTTCAATTTAGAGAGCTTCGGTCTGCTAAAGAGTTATGGGAGGCACTGATTGAAGTGTATGAGAGAAATGAGGATATGAAAAGAAGTCGCCAAGACTTGCTGCGACAAAAGTTCAACATGTTTAATCATGTTCTGGGAGAAACGTTGGAGACCCAACTTCAAAGGTTCATATCACTGGTGACTGAAATGAGATCAACAAGTATCTATCTGCAGACTTCTGAAATAAACAACAAAATGGTGAACTCATTGCCAAAGAGTTGGGACATGAATGTTGTGGTTATCAAAAAGACTAAAGATCTCACCAGAATGGCTATGAGTGAAATGATAGCCACTATTAAGGCATGTGATATGGATGATAAGCAATGTGCAATAAATCATGCAAGCTCTTACAGTGCGGCTGGATACAACGTTGCCTCCAACAATGCTCTTATTTCACAAGACAGTTTCTCACTGTTCAAGGCTACTCAACAACCACCTCAAGGTAACTTCCAGATGTTCTCAGGTCAATCATCATTATCCACCATCCCACCCCAACCAGCTCCGGTAATCTTCACTAAGTCTGAACAGTCTTCAAATGATTCTGGAAAAACTGCTCACTCAAGGGCTACTCCCAGTCAGAACTTCAGTCAGATCCCTACCATACCAAAAGAGACTCAGGAGAATTTGGCTCTAATGGAGGGATTCATGAATTGTTATAATGCATTTTTGGCTGGAGACTTGGTTCAGCATGTGGTTGCTGCTGAACTTGATCAAATCCATCCTGATGATGTTGAAGAAATTGACATCTCGTGGCAAATCGCCATGGCATTATTCCGTTCGAAGAAGTTCACTAAGAGTACAGGTAGAAATAATTGGAACATGCCTAATAATCAAAAGGTGGGTTTTAACAAAGAAACTCTTAGGTGCTACAACTGTCATGAGCCGGGCCATTTTGCTCATGAATGTACTAACCCAGCGAAGGAGGGAAACACAGAAAGGGCATTGGTTCCAGTTGGGAATGCTAGAGGTGAGGCTGGAGGCAGTTCAGGTAACGGTGAAAGAGGTATGGTTGCTCAGCAGTTCTCTTGGGAAGGAAGATGGTTGCGCTCAACATTGGAAATCAGACTGCACACTTTGCCAATATTGAAGACACTGGAGAAGAAAATACTACTGAGAAGAAGATCAAGGAACTTCAATTTGCGTATATGGCATTCACTTCTCCAAATTCATCTGAGGTAAGTTTCCAACCATGCTCTTTAGATTGTGTTGACAAAATAGAAATGTATAAGCTTCATAACGATAACCTAATTAGAGATATGGAGAGAATAAAATCAGAAAATTTCAAACTTAAGAAAAATGAAAAAGGTTTTTTAGATAAAATAGAAGCTCAGAAGAAGGACATTTCTAAGCTTAAGTATAATTTTAGTGTAAAGTCATGTCATCATCATGATGCAAACAGGAAATCGTTGAATTTACGGCTAAACTGAAAGCTTCCAAGTTAGAAATTTTGAATATAACTAGTAAATTTGAAAGGGCGGAACTAGACTTTAAGAAATTCGACGGTTCCAGTAAAGTTGTCAACCTCAATGATTGAAAATCAATTGTGGTGCAAAGAAAATGAAGGTGAGGGAATAGGATTCGATCAAGTTCCCCCACCCTACAACCACAATTATGTCCCTACCCCTGTTACTAAAGAACAGGAGGAAAAGGTAAAGGACATGAAGTATGGTAAACAAGACAAAGGTGATGGAACCAGTTCTGTGAATGCTGGTCCGTCTTCTTCAGATATGAACGATTCTAATGTGTCTACTTCATGTGCAGAAAAAGTAGTTGTGAAGGAATGGACTGATGAGGATGACGACCCTTGCTTTGAATTTGATAATGACATTGTTTCTTATGTTTCTTTAAAACTTCTTGTCTTAAATTCTGTTATTTCGACTGTTTGTGTGGGCTCTGTTTTAAAGAGCAAGGATTCTTGTGTGGTTGATTCGGTTGAAACTTTGAACTCTAATAATGTGGTTTCTAATAAAACTAAAAATTCAAAAAATACGTTGCACCTAAATTTGTCAAAGAGGGATGCTCTAGTGACAAACAAGGTGATAAGCTTAATGAAGCAAAAAGGGGTTCTCGCAGTTCTAAGCAAACTGGTCCACACAACCAGTCAAGACGAGGAGTTCCCAAAATGATTTCTACATAAAACGTCAAACCTGTTTTAACTGTGGCACTCCTGGTCATATTTCCAGAAACTATCCACATCGTCCATATGTCCCTTATTATAGATTTTATCAGAGGAACATGCCCTATATGCCTCATAACTCGTACAGGTAGAGATTCAGGTACAATCAGGCTAGTCCCTCTGACGATGACTGGAATCGAAACAAATCTGGCAGGTTTAGTCCTCATCAGACCAAACCTAACATGTTTCGTGAAAGGGTTAGAAAAGGTGTTTCAAAATCTAATATAAACACCAAGTCTATACCAAAACAAGAGTAAATGACAAATTCGTCTTTTTCCAAATCCAAAACATCGGAGGTTACAACAATCATTCGTACTTATAATGCCAAGTCATGCAGAAATAAATGGTTGCCTAAACCTCCAGCAAAAGCATCTACAAAATCTATGTTTGACGATCAAAAGGACATGTCATGGCAATCCGTGACAACTGTAGATGAGTCAGGGTCATCCAGTGTAACTATGGACTGGGTACCGAAATCTAACTAATCTCGCGCTTTGTGTAGGGACAGCTATGGAGGAATATCATCATACCTTGGTATTTTGATAGTGGTTGTTCCAGGGATATGACAGGGGATATTACCCAACTACACGACATTCAGACATTTAATGGTGGGTATGTGTCCTTTGCGGAGGAGAAAAGGGAAAGATCACTCAAAAGGGTACTGTAAGTAACGGTGTTCTAAAATTTGAAAATGATAATTTTGTTCCAGAATTGAAGCATAGTTTATTGAGCATGTCACAAATCTGTGACAAAGATTTTTGAACTCATTTTACTAAAAAGGAGTGTCTGATTTTGAAACCTGGTATTATTATACCAGAAGACTGGATTCTTGTTCAATCACAACGAAAAGATAATGCTTATGTGATCGACATAAACAAAAATGTTACTAATGAAATAACTTGTTTGTTTTCAAAAGTGCCAGAACATAACACCATGTTATGGCATCATCGTCTTGGTCATGCAAATTCTAAAAACCTTAATCGTCTTGCTAAAAATGGTTTGGTACGTGGTCTACCCATTAAGGATTTTGTAACTATTAAAAAATGTGTGGCTTGTGCTTTGAGTAAACATCATCGAAAGTCTCACAAGCCGAAGTTGATTAATTCTATTTCATCTATTTTTCAACTCCTTCATATGGACCTTTTTGGACCAGTCCATGTTTTGAGCCTTTCTCTTAGCTCTTATTGTCTCGTTATTATTGATGACTACTCACGTTTCACTTGGGTGTTTTTCTTGTCAAATAAGAGTGAAAGTGCTGATCTAATCAAGAAGTTTGTGTTGCTGATAGAGAATCAACTTAACTTGAAGCTGAAGGGAATTCTTTGTGATAATGGAACAAAGTTCAAGAATGCATCATTGAATCATTTTTGATCAGAAAAGGGAGTGCTGCATCAGTACAGTGCCGTAAGAACTCTACAACAAAATGGTGTAGCTGAAAGAAGAAACAGAACTCTTATCGAAGCGGCAAGGACCATGTTGTGCGATTCTAAACTGCCTATGTTCTTCTGGGCAGAAGTTATTAATACGGCCTGTTACGTTCAGAATCGGGTGATAATTAACAAATCCAAGATGAAGACCCCATACGAGATTGTTTATGGTCATAAATCCACTGTTGCACATTTCAGAGCTTTCGGGTGTCCGTGCATATTGGTGAATCTCGAGACTACTCCAAAATCTGGGGTCGCAGCCGATGAGTGTTATTTTGTTGGGTATGCGGGCAATGCAGCTTACAAGGTCTACAACAAGTCAACCAAGCAGATTCTAGAGTCCTATGAAGTTCGCTGGCTGGAAGAAAATGAGACTGATGCTCGTGTCGGTCTGGACTAGTTATTTGATTATAATGAACTCTTCAAACCATTTAATATGTTTTCAGTCCTTAACACAGAACCTTCAGGTGGTCCTACCGTGGAAGCTACAAGAGATGATCCACAAGCAGTATCTCACATCTCTCCACTCCTGGATGATGATGTCACTGAATTAAGTAATGACTCACCTGCGACCAACACTCAGCCAAAAGAAACTCCTGACACCGAAAGCTCGCCGAATTCGTCTGAAAGTGCTGCTACAATTGAGGGGTAGAGTTCCATCCATCAGATCTTCGAGAACACACTTTTTCCTGATGATATTCCATATGAATATATCGCCAGTACCTCTTACTCTCACAATACAGCGACATATGGATGGAAGAATCCTCTTGATGATGCTAATGAGAATATGTCAAACTTACAATCTACCGGTGATGTTTCTGATCAGTTAATTCCATCAAGAATTCAGAAAAATCATCCAATTGAAAACATCATTGGTCCTCTTGAAACGGGTGTGTCCACCAGAAGTCAGACTAGACACATAAATAGCTTTTTGTTCTCCTGTTTCATTTCTCAAATACAGCCAAAGACAGTAGAAATGGCGCTTCAAGAACCGAGTTGGGTTGATGCTATGCACGAAGAGTTGAATCAGTTTGATAAGCTAAAAGTTTGGAGATTGAATAAGTTACCAGAAGGAAAGAAGGCACTCGATACTAGATGGGTTTTCCGAAATAAGCAAGACCATACCGGGGTTATTGTTCGGAATAAGGCACGGTTGGTAGTTCGTGGTTTTCGTCAGGTTGAGGGACTAGACTACACTGAAGTTTATGCCCCTGTGGCTAGACTTGAGGCCATTAGAATCTTTCTGGCCTACTCATCATTCATGGGATTCACAGTGTATCAGATGGATGTCAAAACTGCTTTTCTGTATGGTGAAGTCAAATAAGAGTTCTATGTGGATCAGCCACCGGGTTTTGTCGACTATAAGAAACCAAATCATGTTTACAAGCTAGACAAGGCACTTTATGGGTTACATCAGGCTCCTCGGGCGTGGTATGCTACTCTGACTGCACATCTTCTAGATCATGGCTACAAGCGAGGAACCATTGATCAAACCTTGTTCCGGAAAACTGTCGGAAAATATTTGATTCTAGTCCAGATCTATGTTTATGACATCATTTTTGGATCCACCAGTTCTGAGCTATGCTCAGAATTTGAAGGTGTAATGAAGAAAAGGTTTGAAATGAGCTCGTTGGGTGAAATGACTACTTTTCTAGGGCTATAGGTTCGCCAAAGCTCGGCAGGAATTTTACTGCATTAAGGAAAGTATGTTGAGGATATGTTGGAAAAGTTTGAACTTCAAGATTCCAAGAGTGTCAACACTCCCATGGCAGAAAGGCCACTACTGTCATCTGATCCTGAAGGGAGTCCCGTAGATCAAACGTACTATCGATCAATGATCAGGTCTCTGATGTATCTCACAGCCAATCTTCCTGACATCATGTTTGCAGTCTGCCAATGTGCTCGTTTCCAGGCTAATCCTAAACTCTCTCATTTAATTGATGTTAAACGTATTTTTAGATATCTGAAGGGACAACCGAATTTAGGTCTTTGGTATTCCAAACAATCAGAATTTGATCTTTATTCTTTTGCTGATAGCAATTATGTGGAGATGACATTGACAGGAAATCCACGTCCGCTGGTTGCCAGTTCTTAGGAGATCGTCTCATTTCATGGCAGTGTAAGAAAAAACAGACGGTGTCTACATCGACTACCGAAGCAGAGTATGTTACCGCATCTGCTTGCTGCTCTCAGGTTATCTGGATGCAAAACCAACTGCTGGATTACGGTTTGGAATTTCTTGATACTCCTATTTTTTGTGATAATGATGCGGCCATTGCAATTGTGAATAATCCAGTTCAACACTCTAAAACCAAGCACACCGATATTAAAATTCATTTTATTCGTGATTGTTTCGATCGAAAATTGATTCACCTTGAACAAGTCCACACTGACAACAATGTGGCGGACTTATTTACAAAACCGGTCAGAACAACAAAATTTAATGTGCTTGTGGGTTTTCTTAAAATGCTTCGTTTCAAGGATTGAGTCTTTTTGGGTATAAATTTGTACATATTTGTTTAATTTTGCACAAATTTAGGGGGAGAAAAACCAAAAAGTCAAAAATAGTGTGTGTGCGTTGTTTTTATTCTTAAATTGTTTTTGGTCTCACGATTTATTCTCGCTTAAAATTATGTCTATTGCTCAAGTTGAAAGGACATATACTTGTATATGGTTGGTTCGGTGCTCTACTCGTATAGTCACAGGATAGCCATTTACCTAACAGCTGAAAGCACCCGGGGCGATTATGATGTGTTTTGTGTTTCGTATTCTTTTACTTAAAATTATGTCAGTAACTCTGAGCTAGAAGGACATGTGTTTTCATACATGTTTGGTTCGGTTAACCACTTGTGGTCATAATGGATAGTCATTTACCTGAAAGCTTAAAGTGACCGGGGTGACTGAGTCCTTAACACGTGTGTTTTATGTAACTCCCTGGGAAGTGATATTACTATTTAGTTAACAGCTTTTTAGAAGCTTCAAAATATTTTCAAATGAAAATTTATCCAACCTTTGGAAATGATAGATAAATTGTTTTTGTGTGCCTAACGGGTGAAGTTACTAAGCTTAAAAGGTTCTAGAACAATCATTGATTTGTATGATAGCTTTCCATGATGCGTAAAAGTTGAAGTGATATAAACTAAATTTGCTAAACTTACTGTGGAGAGTCATTTTGAAGAAATGTGTTTGTCTTCATATACATCTCTCCGAATGATAGGCAGAAAAGCAATTACATAGTCATACACGAGCCCGTTAGTGTCTTGATCACCAAAAATATTGTGTTGTTAAGTTATTATTATTATTATTATTTAAAAAAATCTACAAAAGAGTTTATTTTATCCTATTAAAATTTTTGTTTTAAAAGCTTAAAGGGTCTAACTAGAACTACAGAGATGGGGGCATACAAGTAAGTCCTGTCATGTCTCGAATGAAAGGCCTGTAAGTCCGGAGGGCTTGTAAGTCCAACGTTCAACCTTAAATCTTAAATTTGCTTTTATGTAAAATCTTTTGATCAAGCACTAGGGGGTTGGAGTCAAATTGGGGTGATATGGGGAAAGCCAAATACGCTTTGAGAAGAGATAGGAGGCATCACAGGTCCATGAGTGATGTCCATCTAAGCTTTATGCCGAACTGAACCTTAATCATATCACTGATACAATGAAAATCATGCTAAGTATGTTATACCTGCTATCAACCTGTCTCTTTATGTCATAATAGAGCTGAACATGAATCCTAGTGACAGCCTCTTAAACGATATGATTCCATGTTCGTATCTTTTCATAAAAAGGCGGTGTTTTTACAGAAACTGAAATTTGATCCCGGTCTTACAAAATTCAAGGGAGTTCTTTTATACATTGATTGGTTTTATTTTATTCAGTTTAATTTTAATTTTATTTTACTTTGTTTTATTTGTTTTATCTCAAAACTACTCTCCTCGAAACGTGTGATTTAACTGAAGATGTTTTCAATATGGGTCTTTAAAAAGGTTTGGGCTGCTTGTCACTTTTGGGTAAACATGTGTTTGGGCTGATTCTTGTTTTATGCCCATTAAGGGTTTTCGGCCCATGATGGTTGGGGTATAAATTCGCCCCAACTCCTTTATTTTCTTTCATTCACTCGAAAATTTCTATCCAGCTCTCTCTCTTAAATCCTCTCACCAGCCGAAAACCTAATCTCATATAATCTAATCTTTGAGTTGTTCTTATTAGTTATTGCAGACTCACAAGTAATTGGACAACGATTCAAGCTATTAATCTTGTTGATTTCATGTTCTTAAAGGATTTATCATATGAACGGCCAGATGTTTGGACTAAGAGGGGTCGTGGATCATTAGGATAAACAACTAAAACCTAAATTGGCTGTTTAGAGTGTTATTTCAGAGATTTGTGATTTTGTTGCGGGTCTTATGAAGGTTTAATGGAGATCTCGGTGTGTTGAAGAAGACTGCACAATTTTCAAGGAGGAACCCAAGGGGCTCTCTGTCCACAGCTGTCAAGGAGTTCTCGGTTGACTTTCGTTGACCAAAAACCCCTTGCCTTGACCGAGAACTCTCGTTCTCGGTTAAATGTTGACCGAAAACTCCGTGCTCGGTTGACCTTCGCTGACTTTCATTGACTTTCGTTGACCAAAAACTCTTATGTTGACCGAGAACTCACCTTGTTGACCGAGATCTCTCTAGTTTGGCCTAATGCTCACTGTTGGGCCTAACCCATACTGTTATTATGTTTTTATGGTCCTTTAATAATTTATTGGACTAAAATGTTTAACCCTTAAGCCCAAATCAACCAATGATTTTATTTTTACTAACTTGATTCGTTTCGCGCAGTATGGCTGATCAGACTCCATTAAAGTTTGTTCATACGCACAATATTGCTGGAAACCTATATGATCGACCACTGGCTCACAAAGAATTCAAATCTATGATTGTCGGTCTCAACACGTGTAGCATTTCTCACGCACTACGAGAAAATCCTGTTATATGAAAGAAGATGATCATAGAGTTTTGGAACAATGCCTTAATCAACCAACGAGGGCAATATGGAGTCGTGTCTATAGACTCCAAAGTTCAAAAGAAGCCATTTAGTATCACCGAGGCTATCATCAGAGAGGTGTTGCTGTTTGGTGATCAACCTGATTACCCGACAGAATATTCCATTGCTAACGTTACTGAGATCCTCACCAGAATGGGTTACGAGGGTACTTATCCTCCGGAAATCTAGAAGCTATTTCACCCGTATTGGAGGTTCTTAATTCATACGTTTTTCACATGCGTGTCCGGTAGAAAAGGGGGTTCTGACGAGATAAGCCATATCCAGAATATCTGTTGTCACTGCTCTGATCATGGATTGGAATTACAATTATTCCAAGTTTGTTTTCAATGAAATGATGAGCAATCTGAAAGGGAAGAAGAAAGTGATGTTCCTTATGTATCCAAGATTTTTGCATATGATCTTCGATTCTCACTACACCGATCTCGTCAAGTCTGTTGATACTTTGAATATGAAGTCAATGGGACCCAACACCTTTCGGTTAATGAAACAGTCCAGAAAAGGATCCAAGATTGTGTATCAGGGTCTCAATGCTCTGGTAAAATTCAGACGATTTTCTGAAACAGAGGTTGAGCCAATTGTAGCTCAGGTTGCTGATGAGCATGTGGCACCAGCTCAACCACGTGTTGCGACCTTTGAGATATCTGATGATGAAAATGAAGAAACTAAACATCATAAGTTGGAGACTGCTCCGAGTGCCCAAGAGTTAGAAGATTTTGAAAGATTTAAAGAACAACTTCAGTTAACTGCTTTGAAGCCTCCTCAGACAGCTACTGAAAACATTAAAGAAGAGATTACTGAAGATTCAGCTGCCGACCTCGCTCCACGCAAACGAAGAAAGAAAGATCCGAGGCCTGGCGTGCTGGTTAGTGAAGATGAAACGACTACAACACCAACACCAACATCTATTGCAACTACTAGCTCACAACAACAAACTCACCAACCAGAATCTCATGCTCCAGAAACCCATGTTGAACCAAGTGCACCTACTGTTGAGACACTGACTCAAGATTAGGCGTTTGATGACTTTGTTCATAATTTTGATTTTGATTCAGATATTCCTCACACCGGTGAGGCTGATGCACTGATCAATGCTGCTCCCTCCAGTTCATCAGGCCCAGAAAATCAAGGTCAGTCAACTTCAAATGTTTATGACAAAGTTGCCCAAATTCTTGCCATGCAAGAAAAATTCATGCAGTACAAAGGCAAGGGCATTGTACTAGAAGATGCTCCAGATGACGTACAAGCTCTCCAACGTCGAGTCTTTGAGCTTGAACAAGATTCTGTTGTCAAAGATGTACGTATTCAAGAAATGGAAGCAGGCAACTCTGATAAAGACACCAAGATTAAAGAACTACAGTCCAACATGGGAGAATTAACGGCTTTGTATCTTGACCCCCAACAAAAACTGTTTCAAAAGTTTGGAGATGAGTTTAAAGGCAGTGATGATGTGGTCTCTAAAACGCCCAACGTTGATCAAGGTGGCAGCTCTGCTCCTCGCCCTGTAGAGAACATTGATGAGTCTCAGACGTTGAAACAATATATGGACGCACCACCAATCTTCAAATAAAAGTCCGATAGAATTCAGAAAAGGTTGCTGGTAATGAAGAACTCAAATCAAAATGTCCGATCATCAGATTATCCAGACAAATTTATCGTCACCTTTCCTAAGGGTTTCTTAGATAAATATGGTGATCGCTCGGGAGTTGTATCATGGGGCTTCGATGCTGATAAGAACATGTGGTGGGTTAAGAGGAAGTCCAGGACCACTAAGTATTATAAGAAGATGAAAGATTTTGGATCTTGGATGAAGGTGGATCTAAGTGACCTGATAAACTCTCCTTTCACCAACCCAACTAATGATAAATGTGGTACATATTTTTGGAACTTTCTGAGAAGTCAGGTCGATAGAGGCTTCCCAAATATGACAACTGCAGAATCCTTTCTAAAGAAAGCAAAGGGAGTCAAGGATCCGAAGACTGGAAAAACAATGGTCAACGTTATGTGGCCGGCAACGAACAAGGCCACTCACATTCCCGTCCCTGAAGCGATTCCGGATGGCACATTGGACAATATGAGATTCTGGATGTATGATAGTGTAACTGCCATAGCTGTTGTCAAGTTGGAGAAAGGAAAAGGGCAGTACAGATTTGTTGATCCAAGAGACTTACTAAAGTTTGGAGAAAAGGACATCAAGACCCTCAGTACATTCCAGATAATTGCTGATCCGATCTTTGAAACGGCTGCTAAAGAATTCACTTGTATGGTCGCCTCTATTATCAGATGCAGGTTTTGGGCTGGCGCGTTAAAAAATGCTGATATTGACTATATGGAACATGATTGAAGACAAAGCTACAAACCAAGGGGGAGATTGTTGGGCCTAGATTATGGTGGTTTGTACTTAGTCTATTTATGTTTGGGTTTACTTTGTATGTTTGGCTTGGGGTACGGGAAATTGTGTAAAGGGATCTCGGTGGGCTTTTGGTTAGCTATTGGGCTAGGTGTTTGGTTCCCTATATATAGAACATGCATTGTATAGGGTTTGGTTGTTCATTCACTTGTTTTTGTCCGTCTACGAGTTTACTAGACGTGCGTGTATTGTTAGTGCTTAAGCACCCGACGTATAATACATATGTGTGTTTTGAAGCAATCCCGGTGTTACGTATTTGTGTCTGTTTGTAATCTTGAGTCACCAAGTGTTGGTATTCCACACCAATACTTGTTTGTTGATATTATAATTGTAGTGATCCAGATTCGGGACTTACAAACAATTTAAATTTTATCGATGCAAAAATTCTCCAACGAGTCTCGCATCGTTTTCTCAGTCATCTTTAAATATTCATCGTTGATGACGGTTGTGTTGCCGTATGCGACGATGCGTAGAGCCGAAGTACACTTTTGGATGGCGGTGAATCCTAAATATCCTCTTGTGTCGGGTTTTTGTTTAAAATACGTATACTCCCGTACCAAATCTCCCACGATGCGCAAAAATAAACGCCTAGACATCCGAAAACGACGTTGAAACGTAACGTCGTTAAATGTAGGTCTGTCGTTGAAGTAGTACTTCATCAAGCGATCGTTCGCTTCGCTACGATCCCGAAGGATATACGATCGCCTATGTTGCGACGAAGAGCTAGTAGAGCCAGACACTATCTTATTGGCGACGGCCCGCATTGCGTTCATGACCTCTTCACTTTCCTCCAACGCTCGTTGTTGCATCTGACGAATTCTCTGACTCTCCTTAATTACTTGATCCCAAATGTCGGTAGAGTTCAGGGAATCGGGAGAATCCATTTTGAGATAGTATGAAATGAAAAGGTGAAAAAGTATGAAATGGTGAAAATGGTTGAATTAGTTTGTATATATATTTGAGTTTGTGTATGATATGGTGAAAATGATTGAATTAACTTGGTATTTATATTAAGTTTTTGATTTAACTTTTTTCGTTTTTAATATAATATATTATTTCAAACACAATCACAGGTGACAATTGGGTTGGGGCCATTCTCGCCGTTTGTTGCCCGAATTCGCCGTCCACTACAGGTGGCCTTATGAGTTTTTACCAAAAACCGGGGTTAAACCGAACCCCTAAATTGAGAAGGAAGATTTGGATGGCGTCGGGTCAAATTCTTGGGTTGGGTTGGGTTGGGTTGGGTTAGGTTGAGATTATTATTATTATTGATTCACTGATCTGCAACTTGTGATTGGAAATCAGGTCATGGACGATGACGAGAGAGGGCCAAGAAGATTAAGCAAGCGATTCTCAGATGATGGGGGAGAAGTTGATTACAAAAGCAAATCTGGAACCGCATGGTCCCACTCGTACCTTAACCAAAAGCCATGGCATCCTCTGTCTTACCCTAACCAACGCCGCAAGTGGATTGCCGAACAGACTCACGCCCAACAAGAACGACGGGCCGAAGAAGTTGCACGAGAGGTAGGATATATATTACTATAACACTTGTGTGTTTGTTTGTTTGTTAAATCACTTGTGCTTGCAGTATGCTCAGGAACAAGAGTTTTTCCGGCAGGCCGCCCTCGTCTCCAAGAAAGAAAAGGAAAAAGTGAGTCACGACTTTTACAGTGTGCTATCATCTATAACAACAAGTTCTTAATTTTTACTTGTGAATTTGAAGATGGAGATGATGAAAGCTGTCAGCTTCATGTATGTCCGACCACCTGGCTATAATCCTGAAAGTGCCAAAGCTGCTGAGGAAAAGGAACAACAAGATCCACATTCAAAGGAGTCCGGAACACCTCACATGTATTTACTCTATTCCGATTATTATATGATATGACGCGGAATAAGCTTTCTATGATTTGCAGGTTGCCTCCAAACGAGTCAACCAAGAAGCCAAGGCCTAAAGATGTTTTTGGCCGTAACCTACCAACCGAAGAACAATTTGAAGCCCTTAAAAATGCCCCAAAGTTAGAATCATCTTCTTTAAACAATTATGCTGCTCTTCTTTTCCGTAATTCAACTTATAACATTGTTTCAGGCTAGAGACTGGTGTTGCTGGAAGGGCAAAGCCATTTGGAATTGAAATAAGGAATGTAAAATGTGTGAGGTGCGGGGCGTTTGGCCACCAAAGTGGTGATAGAGAATGTCCATTGAAGGATGCAATAATGCCTAATGAAGAGGATCGGTTGAAAAGAGACGACCCCCTAACAACTATTATGGCCCAGACAGAATCATCTGAGGTGATTGATTACAAATTCCTTGGTAGTTTAGATTGTTGAATGCGATTTCGTAGTTTAGCTTGCTTATGAAATGGTCGATTGGGGTTATGCTTTATTCCTAATGGGTCAAGTCAGAGTTTTATTTTATAAGTGAAACGAGTCAAATGGGTTGGACACATCAAACATGTTCAAAGTTGTGCAAAATGTAGTTTTATCTTATCTGACACACTTAACCGTTTATAGAAATTGTAAATTGTTGGACAGGAAGTGTTCTGGGTCAACTCAACTTGACCCGCACAAAAAATGTCTGTAAGGTTCATTCAATCACTCATTAATCGAATACATAGTATCAGGTAGTTTAAATTATTGACTCATTGATCAATCACTCAGCACCAAATTTGGTTGAACAAGACAACCACTTATATGTACAGTGTAAGTAGTCTCTTATAACTTCATTTTGTTATAAGGTTTTCACCTCAAATCAATTGTGCAGCATAGACTTGGAAATCCTTGGCAAACAACAAGATGGTTGGAAACGCATCCTACAAAATAGCTTGTATGCATTCCTGGCTATTGTTGCTTGTCAACCAATTTCAGGCCCATGCTGCACTATCGGAGAACTTTTAAGGAAATTATGTTATAAAAGAATGCTTACAGTGTATATATGAAAAGGACATGAGAATGTATTTTTCTTGTTCAACCAAATTGGTGTGACAATGATAAAAGTTTTTAAAAGAATCTAACCTATAAATAATTACATTACTTAAAAAGAAATTCTTGAAGTTGATATTTCCATCTGTCTGACATGTATAGAGGTGTAAATTGATTGATTTAAAAATATTTTAAGTACATTATAAGGCATGATTTGAGGGTATAAATAACTACATTATAAGTATCATATGTATTTGATTGATGAATGAACCATACGAAGAGGAGTTAAAAAATAGGAATATTCAAATAAGGCATGATTTGAGGGTTGCGATCATGCGGGTAAATACTGATGGTATTCTAACAAGAGCACAACCCCCCCCCCCCCCCCCCCCTCTTAAAAAAAATGAAAACAAATTATTAGATTTTGAAAGGATATAAGTGTGTATTTGTAACATCTGTAATCTTCAAACATTTTACAAAAGAATGTAATTAGGATGGTCAGCTATAAAATAAAAGTTCATATTGAAAAAGATGTTTTTATAATAAAACTGAAGAAAGAAACACGTAGATTAATTGAAAGTATCGATAACTATCCGTTCAATGAGATTTTCCACCTCTATGGCTCTATGTAGTAGCATTGATTTCTTATGATAACTATGCATAATCAGTATTCTACAAGGCAGTTCATGTGAAATGCATCATCCTTGTTGGTTAATTAGGTCTCCATTAACCATGATTGAAATGTAGTCAAATTTGATTCATACATAAAGCATTATAGGGTGAATTAATTTTGGTTATTATATGTAATTTAAATTTGCAGCCTCTTAAGTGGGAGTTGAAACAGAAGCCTGGAATGAGCCCACCTCGTGGCGGATTCAGACCAGATGATCCAAACCAACAGATTGTTGCAGAGGACATATTTGATGAATATGGAGGTAAGTTTACATAAGAAATATGATTTCACACATAATGTCACCGGATAAAATAACATTAGATCAATGTGGTTCTAATGTTATCTGCAATGTATAGGGTTTCTTGTCGAGGAAGTCATCCCGAATCTGTTAGCCAACTTTTCTACAAAAAAGGAAAAGAAGTCCAGTAGCAAGAGAAAGCGCAAAGGACACTCAACAGATCGTCAAGACAATTCGTCAGATGATGCAGAAAAGAGGTCAAAGAAGAATAAAAGTCAACATAGGAAGAAAAAGAAACGAATACAGTCTGAATCAAGTTCATCAGATGATTCAGAAGTTGTCAGGCGTAAGAGGAGCAGTGGTAGCAGACATAGCGGCGTGAGAGTTCAGACTCTGATCACCAACAAAGATACGTACCTCGTCAGCATCACCGCCACCATCGTCACCGGAGACGTTCATATACTCGAGACTGAGAATGTTGTTAGCTTCAGTACACCACATTGTACGCTGTTTAAGAACCAGTTGTTTTGAAACTAGAACTGAGCTGATATTACCAGTTTCTGTTCAAACCATAAGAAACAAAATGACTGTAATTTCTTTGTTGGGGTGATCCGTGGTTAAAATTACCTGACATGACTACATGAAACATACAGACTTGTTTACATGAATCAGCATGTAAACACTTTGGTTCTCAATTAATTTTCTTTGTTTTTAGTAGATTTTCTTTTAATTACCTGTCATACATGATACCTTACTATACGATACATGTATGACATTGTTTTACACTCGATCGGGCTTACAAAAAGCCATCCTGTAAGCATTCCTACAAAAATGCAAATAATTTATATGGAGCGGTTCGGGTTAAGTCAACGTGGGCCGACCCGGTTATGACCCGTGAGAGCTACACCGAGGATAATGAACATCAAGCCCACTTAATTAGTTAACTGGGCCAGACATAATTAAACAAGGTTTATTAGTGGAATAGGCTTTTTAGTGTGGTGATTAGGCTCAAAGCCCTTTGGGTTTAGTGGGTGGGTTTTACCCTAATCCTATGTTATAAATAATTGATAATATTATAACATAAACCTCTAACCTACTCACTAAACATAAAAACCTTGACACCACCCTTCAGCCGCCGCCACCACCTGCCGGTGCCCGCCGTTCTCCGGCAGCCGCCGTTTTCCGGCCACCTTCATTTTCCGTCAACTGCTGCTGATTAGCCGCTGCTGCCCGCTGAGCACCGCCCGCCCGCCGCCGTTGCTGCCGGAATCTCCGCCATCGCCGCCGCCGGAATTCTTGGTTCGTTATTGTGTCGTCTCCTAGCTTCGTTTGTTACTCCTTGGTGTCTCAATCGGTTATTCGTAACCGAGGTAAACTGAAATACGGCTTTTACGTTTATGCTTGGTTGTTTAGATCTCGTACTTGTATCGTTTGTAACTAGATCCTCATTTGTGTTTCATTATGGTGGTTATTAGTTTTATCTTCGCTGTGTTTTACTCGTTTACTTGTTAATATGATTAATAACTACTAAAACGAATATTAAAACCTGGTTTAAAACCGTTAAACCGTTTCTTTGACCACCGTTGAAACCCAACAATGGTATCAAAGCCATGGTTACAACGTACGAGTCGATTACGGTCTTTTTACCGGATCAACATCATAAACTTTAATTGGTTAAAGTTTTTGATCTAGATATTATTTTGGGTAATTTTGGATTTGGTCAAAGTTTTGTTTATTTTATTTGACCAAATTATTACCCGGTATTTTATTATGAATATGTAAATCCGGCCCCGACCTTTGTGTGTTTCGTTGTTTGAGCTTGGTTTTTGGCCATATGGATGGTTCAAAGTTGTATTCAGTTATATATTAATTTTATGGTTTTCTTTTGGCCATTTGAATGGTTCAAAATTGTAATAGGAAAAATTGTTAGTATTATATATTTTGTAATAAAGAAGACCCGAAGATAACCGAGGACGAGCTCACGGAGTCGTTGGAGTTAGTGGGAGTTTGGACAAGATGACGGGATGCACCAAGAGTCCATCCTTGTGGTTGTTTTGTGTTGTGACCCCTTGAACCGATCGGTCTTGCTAATTGGCTCTAGCCAGACCGATCACCTTTATTGGTCATTCGGGATTTACATATTATAATTTGCTATTGTGGTTGCTTGGTTGTTTATAATAGGTTATAATACCACCAACCTAATACCAAATAAATTTAAAAATAAATTTTTTAATTAACCAATTATGTTTTTTGCAAATTAAAGGCTATTTAATTTCCAAAACTAATAACTTAATAGATTTTCTATTAACTTAAAACTGGTTAGTCATATCGCGACAAACTTAGTTCTAATAGGTTATTTATAACTAAGAGGTTATTTATAACTAAGTGTCCCGAGAGATGAAAGGGTTCATCAAGTTGTCCCAATAAAATACAGTAAAATTTGACTTTTACTCTATTCGTTAATTCTAAAATAAATCCCAATTAGAAAACTAATAGTCTATGCCATCCCACTATAAGTCACACTTGAGGCATACTGCGAAATTTCAAGTGTTTGGAGCTACAACCCCGCACTTGATTTCTAGCATATCCCATCAAGGTGAAAGCGTTTCGTTGACACATCCGACCCTTTCACATGTGAATGTACTAGGACGACTATTACTTTACTCTTCTGTTACGTGCTACAGTTGTCTGAAGACTTAAAGTGGGCATAGATTAGGCTAAACGTATCTATTTAGGCAATCGTTGTCTTAATACCGAGAGTTGTGCTCTATTCACAATTGGCAATCGTTGTTAGTCTGCCTAACCACTTATTAATGTTGTGTGCTACAGCTGCCATTAATAACTGGAAGTCAGATTCTCAAGTTCCTATCTTATTAATGTTCATTGGGTCATTAATATTAGGATTACAACGTCGAAAATACTAGTAAACTTTAATTTTGCTTTATTAATCAGATGTCAACTAACGAAAACTCATTCTACGCTCTTAAGTCTATCCTTGAGAAGGATAAACTGAATGGCACCAACTTCATCGAATGGCACCGCAACTTGAGACTTGTTCTCACCATGGCAAAGAGACTATATGTTCTCGATGGGACCTGTGCCAACCGATCCTGAAAACAATACAGTCGCTGCTCGAAAAGTTCTTGAGAAGCATAAGGATGACTCGGCTGAGGTCTCCTGCATTATGCTAGCCACCATGACTTCTGAGCTTGCTAAAGGCTTGGAAGTATTTGGTGCCTATGAGATGCTTGAGCAACTCAAGGGCATGTTTCAGAAACAATCCCGTCAAGAACGTTTCGACATAATGATACAACTAATTTGCTGCAGGATGGTTAGAGGGTCTTCCGTCAGTGCGCATGTCGTTAAGATGAAAGGGCACATCAATCAACTCAAGAAACTTGATTATCCCCTGCCAGATGAGATGGCAGCGGACTTCATCTTAAAATCTCTCCCCAACTCTTACGACCAGTTCGTAATGGATTTCAACATGAATGTCTGGCTGAAGACAGTGCCGAAGCTTCACAACATGCTCAAGACGCCTAAGATGAACATTCCATCCAAGATCAATCAAGTTCTGATGATACGATCTGCTGGTATCAAGAAGCCTAAACCCAAGAGTTGGGGTTGTAAAGGCAAAGGCAAGAAGAAGGTTACCATTGCTGCCCCTCGTGCCACCAATGCAAACAAAGGGGTTCCAAAGATACAACCGCCGCCCCCCTGAGGAGCGCCAATGCTACCGATGCAACCAAATGGGACACTGGAAGCGAAACTGTCCCGAGTATCTAGATGAGATAAGAAATATGAGGCCAATGGAGGTGAAGGATCCTCTAGAGGTATTTCCATATACGTTATTGAACTTTTCACTGTCTCTAGCAACACATGGGTATTTGATACCGGATGTGGTTTCCATATCGTTAATGTCTTGCAGGAGCCTGAGAAGTGGAGAAAAACTGAATAAAGGCAGCATGGATCCCATCGTTTGGTGATGGGAAGAGAGTACCAGTTCTGGCAACTGGAGTATTTCATTTTACTTGTCCATCTGGCCTAGTTTTTCATTTGAATAATTGTTTGTATGCTCCTGGTTTGACTAGAAACATTGTTTCAGTTTCTTTACTATTTGAAGAAGGTTTTAAGTATGGTTTTAATGGCGTGGCTATTTTTGCTTACTTAAATGATATCTTTTATTTCGAGGCTAAAACTCGAAATGGCATTTATGAAGATTGATGTTCAAACTAATAATAACGTATATAATCTTTCAAAACGTATCAGATCTAGCATCAATGATACATTTCTGTGGCATTGCCGACTTGGTCACATTAGCAAGGAAAGAGTTAAAAGACTCCAATCTGAAGGGATTTCTGAATCCACGGGACAAGACTCTTTTGACGATTGTGAATCTTGCTAAGCTGGCAAACTCTCCAAGGACTCCTTCACTCATAAAAATGAACGAGCAAAAGATCTGTTGGAACACATACATACTGATGTGTGTGGACCTTTCAGAACCATGTCTAGAAACCATGAAAGATACTTCATTTCTTTTATCGACGATTATAGTCGATATGCTTATGCGTATCTCATGAAACACAAGAATGAAACTTTTGAAAAGTTCAAAGAGTTTCAAAACGAAGTGGAAATCCAACTTGGGGAAAACCATTAAGATACTTCGATCATATCGAGGTGGAGAGTATCTCCAGCATTCAGAGTTCATCGGTCATCTAAATGAGCGTGGATTTGTTTCACAGCTCACTCCACCTGGCACACCACAACATAATGGCGTGAGCGGGAGGAGAAATCGAACTTTACTAAACATGGTTCAATCGATGATGTGTAGAACTAACTTGCCTCACTCCTTTTGGAGTTTCGCCTTTATGGTCGCCGCCCGCATTGTCAATCTGGCTCCAACTAAGAAGGTGAACAAAACCCAATATGAGATATGGCATGGGCGAAAGCCCAATTTTTCTTTCCTTAGAGTATGGGGATGTGAGTCATATGTTACAAGTGAATCTGATGACAAACTCGATCCCTGTAGTGTAAAAGTTGTTTACGTCGGATACTATAACCAAAGCGGTTATTACTTCCTCATCCTGATACAAACTCGATTTCTATCAATAGGAAAGACCACTTCCTCGAGAAAAAATTTCTTGATCGAGGAACTGGAGATAACATTGTCGATCTTGAAGAAATTCAAGAAAACACAAACAAACGCTGAGGAAGTTGGAGCGTCTGATCAACAAGTTGTTGTTGCTGATACATCAGACATGAACAATCGTCGTTCGCAGAGATAGTAGGACTCCCATACCAAATTCTAGGTACTTATGGCATTTAGATAGTCCCGAAGTCTTATTAGTAGCCGAGTCTAACGGCGAACCTACTAACTATAAATCTGCTATCTTGGATTCGGAATCTGAGAAATGGCAAGATGCCATGAACGCCGAGATGCAGTCTATGCATGATAACCAAGTTTGGAACTTGGTTGTGCTACCCCCGATGGTTGGGCAGTAGGAAGCAAGTGGATTTCAAAAGAAAAACTGACATGCATGGAAATGTACAAATCTATAAAGCACGGCTAGTCGCGAAAGGTTTTACTCAAACTCAAGGTGTTGACTATGATGAGACCTTTTCGCCCGTTTCTATGACTAAGTCAATAAGGATATTTCTTGCTATAGCCG